>NC_084516.1:9095276-9312776 GCF_024500385.1 Phyllopteryx taeniolatus | reverse complement strand
CCCTAAATATGTGATTTTTGTCCAGTATTTTGGCACCATTGGGGTACAGTCACTGCTATGTTTTATTTATGAGCTCTGTTCTTGTCAAATGAGCTCATAAATGAATATTGAATCGACCTAAATGCTGCAACCGACGTGCTAAATTGTGTTTGACTCATCTGCATGAGGTTAAGAGGCTTTATTGCTTACATGTCTAAAGCATCCTATAGAAATATTCCTGAAGACACTTGTTGGCATGTGTGGTGAGGAGAGCTCTGGCCTTACTCATTCCTTGTTGATCTGTAATCAAGCTTCCCATTTCCATGATTTGGGTTGTGAAACTAGCAGGGCGTCGTATTGTCGGACACTAAATCCTCCAAAGCTTGTACTGCTGGAGGTCTCCACTTGTTGCGAGGAGGACAGAGACGAGGCGTTGTTTGGACAGCAAACACACTTCTCGTACAGAAAACACAGAGGGGGAAAAAAGAGGAGCCCAAGTTGAAGAACATTTCTGTTTTTCTTTTCCTCGCTTGGGCTGTGTGCATGCCGTCAATCTAGTGTATTATCGCTTAATCACCGGGATTGAAGAACGTAAACTTTTGTTCTAAGATGGGAAACGATGTTACGGTATTTCCTCAAATCAAAGCCATCCCTCTAGCACATACTAATTGAAAAGCAAATATATTTGTGTGTCTTTTTCAGATTGTCCTTCTTGCCAAATCGAAGCTACTGTGACAACCGAAGAACCATACTGTCCAACGAGCAGGAGTCCCAGGACTCCCTTGGACCTCTATGAGGAAGACTTCTCCAGTTGAAGGCTTGCTGCGATGCCGAGTTTCCTCTGTGACATCAACTGCTGTCAACTGATCTAATTGTACCGTAGTGGTCAGGGATGACATCATACCTGGATATTTAATGAGCTCATGTACGCTGGTGGACATTCCAGTTATTAAAGCAACATCTGGACGACAGGATGTAAAGGCTGCAAGGTGCTTCATTGTTTTTATATAATTTTCATAATAAGAGCCAACTGTGGGTCCAATTGAATTAAAGCTCAGTCTCTGCTTCATTCATCATCATTTAGTGTTTTTAATTGGCCTCAAATGATGCCACCAAGCTCCTTGTTGGAAGTATGGAAGTTATTTCCACTTTTTCAGATTGACTCTCAACATAAACGCATCAACACGCACAACATTAATTAACCTGGATCATTTCCTGTATAAATACAATAATGTTGCTCTTTAACTTACTCCAGTAAGGCAGTGTTTGGTTTATTATACTGCAACAGGTCATTTTCTATTGTTTTTATTTCTTATGTCGTGAAAATATTTATGACTAGATAATAAGTTCATGTTTATTTGTGTTTATTTTGAAAGCAGAAGCGTCCCTCATGCATCAGGAAAAGGCACCACCTGCAAAAAGAAATGGATCTTAAAATAAGATGCATAATAAAAGTGCTTACATTTTTCTTGACTGCGCTGACAATTTAAGCAAAATTTCATTATATCCCGCCTATCATATGTCATAAATGTCATTTTTCCCCCCATTCATTCATTACATTATCTTATTCGGACTATACAACAGGCGAATTTTACCTAAATTATTTTGTTACTATACATTTTATTTACATTTATTTGATTTTTGGCATCTAGTATTGGAGGCCAGAATGTGATTTAAATACAGTAACTGAAGTATAGCACAAGCGATTTCCTATGAACAGCCGTGCATCCATTTTCTACATCACTTGTCCTCATTAGGCTTGCGGATGAGCTGGAGTTTATCCCAGCGGATTTTGAATGAGAGACAGGTTACGTCTTGGACTAGTCACCAGCCAATCACAGAGCACATGTAGACAAATAAACATTCACGTTCACACCTATGAACAATTTAGAGGAAGTCTATAGGTGCTTGATGGATGGATGGATGGATGAATTATGAGCTGATACGGAACTTATGCAGAGGAAAAGGGATGGATAGATGGATGGATGGAACTTATGCGTCATTTTCTTGCGCCTTCACATTTAAGTGGGTCCCATTATGCAATGACAGTTTGGCTTAAGAGGTTCAATAAAGGTGAAGCATTTAATATTTACAAAATTTCCAATACTTTATTACAAGCACATATTTACCTTTGTGTTGCTAATGTTAATGTAACTTGCTGAACTCCATTTTAGAGGTGCATTGTCTTACTTTGTACCACTAGAGGGCAGATAGGCAAAACATTAAGTAAACTTCCAGAATCTAATGAGAGCCAATGCAAATAAAAAAAAGTTAAAAAAATATCTGATAATGTCACAGAGGTATTAATGTAACATTGTTTATTGCTTGTAGTTTGCATTCAAACTGTATCAAAAAGCTGGTTTTAATATCATGACCTCCCCCTCTTGAGCAGCTAAATAATAATAGTACGATAATATATATATATATATATATATATACATATATACGTATATATGTATATATATATATATATATATATACATATATATATATACGTATATATATATATATATGTATATACACACACACGTGTTTATTTGTTTTTGAAAGGTTACATAAAAACAACAGATTTTAGCCAAACTTGGAGGAGTGAAGAATTGATTGTGTTGGTCTTCCTCCTGATCAAGTTGCAGAGCCTTTTCACTTTTGTTTACATTTTCTTATATTTGTCTATGGAAGACACATGTATATAAGTGTTATAATTCAGGCATATGAAAAAAAAGGCAAAGGCTTGGTGGAGGACTGCAACCAAGTTATTGCCATTCTTGTAATCTTTGTAAGGACACGTTTTGAAAACCACTTTTTATGGGCCTCATTCTGTTTTGGTTGTTCACAGTAACTTTGTATATTAGGTTCCCCATCCTCTCTTCTTATGTATTTTGTCATATACTCTACTCTACCTTTCCCTACATGAGTGGAAACAATAGAGTAATGTAGGCTACTACAAATGGCAGACAAATGTCTTGTCTGCATCGTTCGCCGTCTATTGCTTGTGGTGGAGGTGAAAAATAAACTGACAATTTGTAAAATATTGAAGTAAATTCACTGTTTTTGCCCACATCGACAATCTCTGACATCAAGTTCTGGACAGGTTTATGTCCTTTGTGTTTTAGCCATCGCACCTCTCTTTTAAACAACAATAACAAATTAAAATGTGTCTTCAAAGGAGGAATATATTGTTCTGTGTCAGCCTGAGACATTTTACAACAAGCGGCATCATCAGGCAGTCTATTTAGTGACAGCGACGCTACAATCAACAATCAGTGATTGGCACTGAGTCTATCATTAATCAAACAGTGGAGAAATTTGTTATTTTGTGAAGCCTCCCAAAATGCTGTGCTTCCTGTCAAAAGAAATGATTTTAAGGTCACTTACGTTACTAAAAGTGCATCCTCACTCTAGACCCGCGCTTGTGTGTGTGTACGTGTGTGTATGTGTGTGTGTGTGTGTGTCTGTTTGCATATTTTTCATAATCAGTTTTCCTTGAAAAGAGGTGTCTGTGGAAAGCAATTTGCTGTAGGATTGCGACTGTTTTGTGAATAAAGTCCAAAGGATTTTCTGAATGATCTTCTTTCATGTGGAGCTCAGAGGTCCCACTCACCATCAAAGCAATAAGACTGAGAGGAAAGTACCTTGCAAGAGGTTAAATTATGCCTCATAAAATGGATTTCTTTTGAAAAAGTAAGAAAGCAAGTACAACATAATAGTACTAGACTATTGATAGACAATTGATACAGCAGGTCTTCTTATGTTTTTTGTACTGTTTTACAATACAACCTTTGCTTGGTTTTGCCTAGGAAACTAAGACAAAAAAACTGCTTATTTTCCAAAGTGCTTTATCGCTTCTTATCACTAGATGTCAGTGTCAGACAGTCACCAGCGGTCCATTTTTTTTTTTTTCGTTTTTGTTTCTGAACATGACATATACTGTTTGTGTCTTTTCAATTAGCTGACGGGCTAGGGAGCTAAATTGCTTGCTTCTTCTGCATGCTTCTCCATGTAGCTGAACAGGACAGGTTAAAAAAATAAAAAAAAATACAATAGTATTGTTTGGATTGGGATAGTTTGGGGGAAAATGTATCTAAAGTTTTTATTGTGACAGGCCTACTCACAGCCACACTTAAAAAGAATTTAGAGTCTCCAAATAACGTGAAGTACGTTTTGGGAAAGTGAGAGTAAGCCGGAGTACCTGGAGAAAACCCAGAAAAGCACAGGAAGACAAACTGCAATGCAAAATCTACACAGGAAGTCCACAGCCCACATTCGAACCGTCTTGGCTTCATCAGGTTGGGAAAGATTGCACTACACTGTGAGGATGTGGCACACTGACACACACAACCCACAGTCACAGAATTTCCCACAAATTGGACTTAATTCCCATGGAACATTTGAGATTTTTATTAAATCTTGGAATTTTCTATAATGAAAGCAAATAGTGTTGGATGACTTCTGTGTACTTGTTTCACATAGTGCAGCGTTAGAGATTACGCAACAATTGATGCCCCTCCCACCCAATTGTTTATAGATGCCGCCGGATGGGAGTAAATCACTACTTATTTCTAAATGAAGCTCCTCAACTCACTTCAACATAAAGCCTCTTAAAAATTATCTTTTTGCTGAGCAACTTTCCTTTTGTTTTCTATCCGAGCAAGATGACATGGATGCAAGGTTGCTCGAATTCTAAAAATGCTTAGGAAAGCATAGGTTACTCCTGACCATCCATTACAAAAGGATGTTACCCACAATCCTTTACGGCCAGGCCATCGACAAACTCTTCGCAAAGACGCTCGAGAGTACAGAAGCCAAAGAAAAGAAAACAATAATGGAGAAGAAGTGATGAATCGCGAGTAAATTACCATTATGCTACAAAACAATAATTTACCATGTTAATATGAGACAAC
Source organism: Phyllopteryx taeniolatus (assembly GCF_024500385.1). NCBI lineage: Eukaryota > Metazoa > Chordata > Actinopteri > Syngnathiformes > Syngnathidae > Phyllopteryx > Phyllopteryx taeniolatus. The sequence goes on along the minus strand of NC_084516.1, from coordinate 9,307,896 downwards.
ATGATAATTAGGATTAATAATTGAGGGGTTAGATTTTCCCAAAAGACCATAGTTCCTTGGCAATAGAATGCCAAAAGATGGTGATAATATTGCATTATATTTCTTATTCTATTGCTCCGGCCTGAGCAGAAAAACAGCAAATAGGTGAGTTTTTCAGCGAATAGCGGAGGAAATATGAATTCATGAAGCTGAACTGCGAATATGTTGCGGATTCACTATATTTTCCATTCTTGCTGATTGGCGCCGGTTTTCTCGTCATTTGCACTGTGTTCTGCTGAGTCAGCAAAATGCTTTTTTGACCTTCCACTACTAATGCAGTTACCAAGATGATTAAAGCGACTCACCCCCCACACCGCCACACACACACACACACACACACATACACACATCAGATGACAGCTGTTTTCTTTGTGAACATGATTCTACCTTTGTCACAGTTAATACTAAAACATTAATGCGCTGGCTCTCAAGCTAGGCTGTTAATAAGTAGGAATTGTCCGGGACGGTGTTGCAATAGTTGAGGAGCTTAACTGGTGGAACTTTTAGGGTCATCGGGGCATAACTGTGGGATTGCGAGGGTCCTTAAACGTGTCAAGCATACGTGGAATAAGCTTGTCTCTCTTTGAAGAGTCAATATTTGAACCAATATTTGCTTCCTTCTGCTTAAGCAGATCATGTTTGACACTTCTGAATCGTTTCCCCAGTTGGACGACGCTACATGTCAGATAGTATTTAAAAAAAAAGAAAGAAAAAAAAAAGTCGATGTGGGAATCACCTGAATTTCAATCAGACCTGAAAATCTGGAGGGGCTCATGAAAACTTTGAGACTCATGCTCCCGGACCATCAAAAATGATTCTTACAAGGAGATCCAATTTTAATTCGCAAAACATTTTCCAGGTGTCTTTGTTATGGTATGGGTTGGTATGGGGGCAATGATTAAGTTATGTTATGCTGAACCACATTTTTTCAACAAGGCAGATAACAAAAGATTTACTTGTTTGTTTAATTCCACAATTGATAGGGTGAGCAGCCGGATAGCCAAATATATGTATACAACCAAATTATAAGTAAATTTTCCAAAATCTTATTAGCTTACTCATTAATTGCAGGTGAAATTGTTGTTTAACATCCGCACAGATGCTGCACAATGGACAAGTTAGCACCTCTGTGGTTTTGGGTTCGAATCCTGACCTTCCTGCGTGGCATTTCCATTTCCGTTTTCTCCATGTTTGCTTGGGTTTTCTTCGGCTACTCCAGCTTTCTCCCATATTTCAAAAACATACATGTAACGCTAACATTAAAACACTGCAGCGTACTGGGCCTAGGTGTTCATTAAAAATTAAGCAGAGGTATTTAATAGCATGAGAAAATATTTGTGACTGGTAGTAGCCAATTCAATATTATGCAGATTATATAGGATAATGGGGCGGGGGGGTGGGGTGGGGGTGGGGGTGGTCAATTAGATCATGATTTGATTGACATGAATTGCACATAGAAGATACATTTTAAAAAATGCACCTAAATACAAGTTTTAAAACAAACAGTTCTTAAAGATTAAATGCAAATGTATTGTACCAAAAAGTTAAATAGGACTGAACTGTACTTAGGGGATCCTGTGTACCACTAAAGTACCACACTTTAAGAATGACTGATCTATACTGTATGTGTCCTGCGACTGACCAGTCCAGGGTGTTCTCCACCTTTGGCCCGAATTCAGCTGGGATAGGCTCCAGTTCCCCGCAACCCTGAACAGGATAAGCGGCAAACACATAACACAGCAACTAAGGCTTTAAAAAGGATGCGTTTTTTTAAAAAAAATGCATCACATTTCTTACCAACTGATGTCAACAAATGTAGCAATATGTTCACTTGAGTATGCATCACCATGGCAACCATCAACTTCTGCCGCCCATCCACCTCCTCCTCTTCCTCCTCCTCTTCTCTCCCCTCCCCCTCTCGCTCTGCTCCAGACGGCAAATTGCAGGGGGTGGCTGACAGCTCCCATCATGCTTTGCAGTCGGAAGCAGGAAGAAGCCAGTGGGCAGCAGCTTAAAAGATGCTGGATGCAATAACGCCGGTGGAGGAGATGGAATGCCCTCCACGTGCCATCCAAGCTTCGCCTCCTCTCATGGTGAGTCTTCCCTCTTGTGACATCATATTGGCTGATGGAGCTTGTACACATGGATGCAGAAGGATTTAAAGAGACAGTCCACTGATCGTCTCCCAGGAGATGAGACAAGTGTTTTGTAATTGTTGTTGTACAGTAATGGTTTAAACAATGTGACAAGATGATCCTAACATCTTGTGGCTGTTTGTCAGTGGGAGGACGTGTCCTCAATTTCACCCACATGCAAAATAGATGATGTTCCACAGAAACTTAATCAATTTATATATGTGAGTGTCATTCATATGCATTCAGGCTGGAACATCTCCTCCCTCTGACCAACATCAGATCGCATCATCATCGCCTTAAAAAGCTGTAATACATCCCCTGTGAAAGAAATATTATTAGGTTGGGAAGATGGACATAATGATAGGGCTGATGAGTGTTCATGATAAATATCTTCACCAAGACTGTTGTGAGGAAAGGGATGACAAGATTAGCTGAAACACTGACAATAACGCCTTTCATTGTAACATAGAATGTATTTAAAGAATACACACACACGAACGCATGCGCGCAAACTTTGACACTGCTCCAGTTTGACAAAAAAAAAAAAAAAAAAAAAAAAAACAGAAGCTCTCAGTAAAAGTCTGACTTTATCTTTATGATATACGATAGCGATGTTAGGTATGTACTGTCTTCCACTCTGTCTGTCAAAGCACTTTGTGAACCTTTTTTTTTTAAAGGTGCTCTATAAATGAAGTTATTATTAGCAAATGTAGTCATTAATGTCTAAATATTTGGATTAAGCGCTCCAAAAGTCAATTGTCATCATTTATAGTACTTCAGTGTTGTGTCCTGTTCTGTGCATAGAGCCTCTGAAGTGAATTGCACTGAGGTTGTACCATTTGTAATGTGACTGATTGTTTCAGGGAAACTATAAACTGTAACTCTCAAGTGCATTTTTTTATTACCACAGATGCCCTCACTTTTGTTACTCTCCATAAAAATATTGCAAAAAAAAAAAAAAAAGATTTTTAGAAGGTCAGACACAATCATGGCTTTCAAATCCATGTAAGATAATTTTTCAAATTACAAACACATTCCTGAAAAATCACGCCGTCTCCAAATTACTACATGGTCCCTCAAAAAAGATGATACTGTATAATATATTCGCCGACCAGTCACAGCATTATGACCATTGAGAGTTCTTCCGAATTGAGGTAACTAAAATATTAGATGCAGCGCTCATTATCATGCAGTATAATAATGAATGTATTGTTCAAATACTGTAATACCTCAAAACAGAACAATATCACCACGGTAAAGGCAACAATGCTGGGCAAGTAGTCCTAATGATCTGGCTGGCTGGTACATAAAGATAAACAATATACAATATGTCATAATGAGGATCATTTTACACTAATATAAGGCAATTAATAGACCAACACTTGGCAGAATGATTTGAAATGTTTGGCGTAAATCAATTAAAGATATCTGACTGATATCTTCAATTGTGTAAAAAAACAAATGTATTGTTGATGGCATTAGATTCGTTTGTTAACGTGCTGACTGGTTGCAGCTTAGGTCAAACACGTTAACCTGCATGTAATCAATGTGTCTATGTGAGGCGCAAACAGGCCGCCAGATAAACACCGCAGTTTGGTCAAAAATTGACTCAGGTTAACCTCATGTACAAATGTAATACTTGATGCAAATGAAGCCCCACCCACTGTAAACAGACAACCCAGTTGAAAATGTTTGCTCAGAGGGCTGCTCTTTATTCACTATCGAGAGCAATCGCACTCACACAGTCAACACGGACGACTTAGACGTCACATCAGACTGTGTTGTGGTTCAACTTCACCAGGTGAGTACAAGTGTGTGGGGGTAATTTAATGGCCTTTTGCAGTACCGCATTATTTAAATGTTATTAATGGTTTATAAATGTTTTATTAACATGTTATAAAGCATTGTTAAAAACAAATTGCATGCACTTGTCAAAACATTTTGTAAAAAAAGAAAAATGTTTCACATTGTAATTTATAACTGTTTAATAATTATTTACAGACACTTTATGATGTTATTATTACAGCAAGGGAGACATATTGTTAAGTGGTACCAAAGTTTTCCCCAAATGATTGCTTGCTACAGTATTTCATATTACGGACATATTTTGCAGTGCATGTGCATGTGCATTCTTCATTATTTATGTGTTCCATCTTCTGAATTATTTATCGAATTTTGGATAAAAAACATTATTATTCCGGTGGAAAACAAAAATTACCTTCATGTAAATTGCTAAACATTTAACAAAATGTTATTTTGATGTCTTCTCTTTTAGACTTAAAACGTCATAAGATATAATATTAGGGATAGACTGATTATTGGCCGGGCTGATTATCGACACCGATATTTGGTATTCTGATGCATATCAGGTTTTTTTTATTTTTATTTTTTTTACAATAAGAGATCAATTTAAAACTGGGCAAACTTCAGACAACTATTTATCTGTTTATTAAATTTCCAGTTAACTTTCTGAGAGATGCTGATGACCATGAGAACTCCTTGCATTTGTATGCGTAAAGGCATTTAAACAAAGTTTGTATTGTTCAAACATTTGATGCCAATATTTTGCCTTTTACTGCTAATGAATATCGGCTCCAAATATCAGTTATTTTCATCTTTGATTACCAATAATCGGTGTGTATACTGTATATATCTAAATTAAGCTCGCTCCACAAAGGAAACTTGCATACAAGTTCTTAGCACTACTCGGTTGCTTTATACCACATGATGAAAAGCTGTACACATTGATTTGAGACAGACAAAGAACAAAGTTAGGCCATTGTTTTAGTGTGTGACATGGTGATCAATCTAACTGCTGCTTACAAAGGATCATCAGGGTGTTTCCTCCCATGCTCAGCCATTTATCAGGTGCTTTTTGCACTGAGTAAGAAAGCCCAAGTTTGGCTGGAAACTCTAAGTTTGTCGATGGAGCTTTGTCCCCTGGCTCTGTGGGAGATGTTTTTAACCTTGCTTGTGTCAGATCACAAAGCGAAATAGTCTCATAATTTGTGTCCTATTGCTTTTTTCCATATAAAGTCAAGATGGCTTCAGAGCAAGACAGTAATGCTTTCTTTTCATGGTCCAGTTGCCTTCTTTTAGTGCTGTTGTAAGATGTGAGAGAACATAAGTAACCGTGTAAAGGAACTGCTGAATTTTCACAATTGTCACATATATGCAGTAACATCATTAATGGGTGTTAATACCAACTGAGAAATACAGATGCTAGTAGTTTATTACTGACTACCTCAGTGGGTTATCGGCCATTAAGAGTTCTGAAACACACCGCATGATCCTGTTGAGATGAGGATGATAATGGATGACAAATATTGTTTTACAGCTAGTGTCACATGGTTTCATGGTTTGCTCCTGAAACTAACAAACTTTGTGGAAACTATGTGACAAACAATGCATGGCGAACATGTATGCAGTTACATTTTCTGTCTTTAAAGTTAATAATACTATATATTTTCTTCTTCTTCTTCTTTTCCTTTCGGCTTGTCCCGTTAGGGGTCGCCACAGCGCGTCATCCTTTTCCATGAGAGTCTTCCCTCACGACATCCATCAACCTTCTCTTTGGTCTTCCTCTTGCTCTCTTGCCTGGCAGCTCCATCCTCGTCATCCTTCTACAAATATACTCACTCTCTCTCCTCTGGACGTGTCCAAACCATTGAAGTCTGCTCTCTCTAACTTTGTCTCCAAAACATCGAACCTTGGCTGTCCCTCTGATGAGCTCATTTCTAATTTTATCCAACCTGGTCACTCCGAGAGCGAACCTCAACATCTTCATTTCCGCCACCTCCAGCTCTGCTTTCTGTTTTCTCTTCAGTGCCACTGTCTCTAATCCATACATCATGGCTGGCCTCACCACTGTTTTATAAACTTTGCCCTTCATCCTAGCAGAGACTCTTCTGTCACATAAAATACTATATATTTTCTGATCTTACCAAATGAACTATAGCTTGCAGAAAAGAGGTATCATTGCAAAAATGCTATTAGGTACAATTGAACAACAGCTGTATTTTACAAATCTCACGTAGCCAAACAAGGTAGCCATAATATAAGAAACACCTTCCGCCAGTATGATCAGAATCAGAATCACAATCACAATCAGAATCAGAATCATCTTTATTTGCCAAGTATGTCCAAAAAACACAAGGAATTTGTCTCCGGTAGTTGGAGCCGCTCTAGTATGGCAAGAGACAGCCAATTGACAGAGAACACTTTTGAGACATAAATGCAATGCAGTTCGACAACAGGGAAAACTACAATCACAGTGAGAGTGTGACTTTAAACTAATAATATGGCAGATAAGGGGATAATTGGCATTCATTATATGTGATCAATTTCAAATTAAAGTTTGAGATATTCTAAAATTCTTTAATATTAACCATACAAATCAACATTTTAAGGCGCAATTGTTTCATAAGCTAAGTTATAGCAAACCATTAATAATTGACAGGTAAAACTGTCAGGTGTTTCTAAGGGTAACTAGTCAGTAAGATATGAAGTGACATGACAATATATCCATAAATTATATTCCAATTAGAGCCAACAAAGTAGAGTGAACTTTGTACCACATGACTCATGCTGTTTTCTTCAGCCTTTAAGATTTATTTTGACCCCAAGGTAGCAAAAAGATTTTTTGCATGGTTGATGTTGCTCATGCTTTATTTTGTTGCTTTCTCTGACACTACTTTTACAATGCACATTATGTCACATATCAGACCAGGATATAAACACCACATGACCACATAGGCTACTAAAGCAAGTTTTATGAGTGCTTTTCACCAGATCCATAAAAAGCAAAGGATGCAAAAAAAAAATGTATTGGAGTATGCAGTGATTTGACTTTGAGTGACAAAGTTTTTACATTTTTTTTCAATAATTACCACTGGTTTGTGCCAATATGGTTCAAAATTAAGCCAGTACATTGGTGTAAGCATAATCATTGCTAGAGACAAGAGTCTTTAATGTGTTTAGTTGTAGTTATAGAGAGTAAATTGAAATGCAAACAATTTGGACTAAACTTGTCTTTCTTGTTATTGTAGTCAGTTAAATTCTGGTGGACACTCAGAGAAGCAGCAGACAGGATGAGGATTAAACAAAAACTAAAATAGACACAATATGGTTTGTACTATAGGGTATGGTTCGCAAATTGCTTTATCTTATCACAAGTGAATTTTTACCTTGGGCACTCCCCCTTAATGTTGCAATAAATTGTCACTGAAAACCTTTCAGCTGAGTGTCTATCAAGCCAGTACACGGGTGCTTTACAATTCTGAAGTTTGAAAAAAAAAAATAATAATAATAATACATTTACGTATACTGTACGGTTTCTTAATATTGTGGATTTTCACCTATTGCGGCCGAGTCTGGAACGTATCCCTGGCAATAAACAGGGGTTCACTGTGTAGGAAATAAGTTGAGCAGAGTAATACAACCCCAATTCCAATGAAGTTGGGACGTTGTGTTAAACATAAATAATACATACAGAATACAATGATTTGCAAATCATGTTCAACCTATATTTAATTTAATACACTACAAAGATATTTAATGTTCAAACTGAATTTTTTTAGCAAATAATCATTAACTTGGAATTTTATGGCTGCAACACGTTCCAAAAAAGCTGAGACAGGTGGCAAAAAAGACTGAGAAAGTTGAGGAATGCTCATCAAACACCTGTTTGGAACATCTCTCAGGTGAACAGGCTAATTGGGAACAGGTGGGTGCCATGATTGGGTATAAAAGGAGCTTCCCTGAATTGCTCAGTCATTCACAAGCAAAGATGGGGCGAGGTTCACCTCTTTGTGAACAAGTGTGTGAGAAAATAGTCAAACAGTTTAAGGACAATGTTCCTCAACGTACAATTGCAAGGAATTTGTGGATTTCATCATGTACGGTCTATAATATCATCAAAAGGTTCAGAGAATCTGGAGAAATCACTGCACGTAAGCGGCAAGGCCGAAAACCAACATTGAATGCCCGTGACCTTCGATCCCTCAGGCGGCACTGCATCAGAAACCGACATCGGTGTAATGTGGAAAGGATATCACCACATGGGCTCAAGAACACTTCAGAAAACTATCCATCCATCCATTTTCTGAGCCGCTTCTCCTCACTAGGGTCGCGGGCGTGCTGGAGCCTATCCCAGCTATCAAGGGGGAGGAGGCGGGGTACACCCTAAACTGGTTGCCAGCCAATCGCAGGGCACATACAAACAAACAACCAGTCGCACTCACATTCACACCTACGGGCAATTTAGAGTCGTCAATTAACCTAGCATGCATGTTTTTGGAATGTGGGAGGAAACCGGAGTTGCCCGGAGAAAACCCACGCAGGCACGGGGAGAACATGCAAACTCTAAACAGGCGGGGCCGGGGTTCTGTGTCCGACGAGTCCACATTTCAAATTGTTTTTGGAAATTGTGGACGTCGTGTCCTCCGGGCCAAATAGGAAAAGACCCATCTGGAGTGTTATGGACACAAAGTTCAAAAGACAGCATCTGTGATGGTATGGGGCTGTGTTTGTGCCAATGGTATGGGTAACTTACACATCTGTGAAGGCACCATTAATGCTGAAACGTACATACAGGTTTTGGAGAAACATATGCTGCCATCCAAGCAATGTCTTTTTCATGGACGCCTCTGCTTATTTCAGAAAGACAATTCCAAACCACATTCTGCACGTGTTACAACAGCGTGGCTTCGTAGTAAAAGAGTGCGGGTGCTAGACTGGCCTGCCTGCAGTTCAGACCTGTCTCCCATTGAAAATGTGTGGCGCATTATGAAGCGTAAAATATGACAACGGAGATTCCGGACTGTTGAACAGCTGAAGCTGTACATCAAGCAAGAATGGGAAATAATTCCACCTACAAAGCTTCAACAATTAGTGTCCTCAGTTCCCAAACATTTATTGAATGTTGTTAAAAGAAAAGGTGATGTAACACAGTGGTAAACTTTGACCCTGTCCCAGGTTTTTTAGAATGTGTTGCAGCCATAAAATTCTAAGTTAATGATTATTTCCTTAAAACAATAAAGTTTATCAGTTTGAACATGAAATATCTTGTCTTTGTAGTGTATTTAATTAAATATAGGTTGAACATGATTTGCAAATTACTGTATTCTGTTTTTATTTATGTTTAACACAACGTCCCAACTTCATTGGAATTGGGGTTGTATTACTCTGCTCATCTTATTTCCTACACACTGAACACCTGTTTATTGCCAGGGATACGTTCCAGACTCGGCCGCAATAGGTGAAAAAAAAAGAGAATTGGTGTCATTTGTGAGTAGAGTGATTAAGTAGCTCCACTGCCATAACATTTGATATTCACTGTCTTTGTCCCTTTCTCCCTGGTTTATTCCTAATTGATGATCTCCAAGGAGCACAGCTGACCACCCAGCCATCAACTCCACCCTTCTCTTCATCTGCCGCGCACTCTCCCCATTTGAGGCCATGGAGGAGTTCGGCAAGCTCAAAAAATGCCCACCAGCTCATCCACCGTCTCTGTTGGAGCGGAGGGCTCGTCCTCCGCAGCACACAGTTACGATCCTCAAGTCCAAGCTGAAGCAGAGCGTGAGCTGCTCTGTGCCCCGAGTACGTTCCACCTTGTCTGGCCTCTTCCCTGTGCTGCACTGGCTGCCCAGGTACAACCTGCGAGAGTACGTGTGGGGGGACGCCATGTCTGGCTTGATCGTGGGAATCATATTGGTACCGCAAGCCATCGCCTACTGCCTGCTGGCTGGAGTAGAGCCCATCTATGGATTATACACGTCATTTTATGCTAACATCATCTACTTCCTCATGGGGACATCCAGACATGTTTCTGTTGGCATCTTTAGCCTGATGAGCCTCATGGTTGGACAGGTAAGCTACAGCTACATATGAGGTGTGTCACACTGGTCCTGGACTTTTTCAACCTGCTGACCTATTAGTAACACCCTCCGCTTTTTTGCAGGTGGTCAACAGAGAAGTGTTCCTCGCTGGATTTGACCTCAACGAGGACTCTTCTGGTCCTCCAGAGTTCAACGGTTCATTCAGCATCAACCTCACAGCCAGTCAAACTCATTGTGTGGAGATATTGGGTGTGCAGTGTGGGAAGGAGTGTTACGCTATTAGCATTGCTGCTGCTCTTACGTTCCTGGCCGGTACCTACCAGGTAAAGAAACAACTTTCAAGTTTCCTAGCCTAAACATATCACAGATCGCAAGATTGAATGTGCTCCAGTTCAATCGCAACCCAAATGATGATAGGCGGCATAGAAACTGGATGGATGGATGACAAAGTAAAGTATAATATTGGAACAGAAGGCATAGCGATACTGTTATTTACTTCATTTTCCCACATCTATGTACAATGCAGTCTTTTATTTATGGAAGTATAAAGCAGGTCTCGCAATTCCCTACACAGGTTATGATGGCCGTGTTTCGACTGGGCTTCGTCTCTGTGTACCTTTCGGCTCCCATGTTGGATGGTTTTGCCACAGGGGCCTCGTTTACTATCCTGACCGTCCAAGCCAAATACCTCTTGGGTCTGAAGATCCCGCGCCATCGGGGCTACGGCACTGTTGTTGTAACCTGGTTCAACATCTTCGCCAACATTCACAAGACCAACGTGTGTGACCTCATCACTAGTGCTATCTGTATCACAGTGTTAGGTAAATATGGACCAGAACTCTCTGGATCATCACGGAATAACGTGCAATAAGGCCATTTTAATTTGGGGGGTTTTCGGGGTCTCTATAGTGGCAGGGAAGGAGATCCAGGAACGCTACAAAAATCGTTTAAAGATCCCTCTGCCCACTGAGCTGGTCGTAGTTGCTGGAGCAACACTGGCCAGTCATTTTGGCAATCTCAACCATCATTACAGCACCAGTGTTTCAGGACACATCCCCACTGGCTTTATGCCTCCTCAAGTGCCCAGCTTTAGTCTGATGCCAAGAGTAGCACTGGACGCCGTTCCTCTTGCTCTCATCAGGTAATTTTTAAACAAGTTAATGCTGTCTTTGCTTGGAGGGAGCAGCATCTCTTCGTATGGGTTGTTAAAAAGCAATATAGCAGCTGGCTTACTGTCTCACAGGCAGCAGAATTGGCATTTATTTGCACTAAATGTCAAATTCATGATGAAATCTAATATTATAATGGTAATGCATTGGAGAGCTATTCATTGTCTGTGTGTTCCTACTATTATTCATCACATTCGTTCTTGGTGGTGGGTTGCATATTGTTTAACAATGTATTAAAATGATAACACATAAATGCATTTTCAAATCTAACTATAATGACAATAAAGAAAAGTGAAAAGCCACAATTATGAACAAGAATTGAAGTGTTATCCCATAATTGTTTAGTTAGTTAGGTAGACATGCTGTGAAGAATCAGAAAGACTTTTTAGTCAGGTACACTTATGAACAGCAATGACATGCTGAAATTGCAATCATTTTATAATAAAAAATGACAAAACATCTTTGTACGATGAGGGTGTATGTTTGTATAGATTTATTTTTTATTTTTATTTTTTAAATAGTGATTGGTCAACAAAAATGTATTTTCATTTCTAGCTTTGCCTTCACCGTGTCACTGTCCGAGATGTTTGCCAAGAAAAATGGCTACACAGTTCGTCCCAACCAAGAGATGTTCGCCATCGGCTGCTGTAACATCATCCCGTCCTTCTTCCATTGCTTCACCACAAGTGCAGCTTTGGCAAAAACTATGGTGAAGGACTCAACGGGCTGTGAAACACAGGTAAAGTCCATACCTAAGAAAAGCACATCAGAAGACTATAGTTTTCGTGGAAAGTAGCAGTCCTGAGTGTGTTTCTGTGCCCTTCCATCAGGTATCAAGTCTGATCAGCGCTTTGGTCATCCTGCTCGTCTTGCTCTTCTTCGCGCCTTTCTTCCACGCTCTCCAGAAGTGCGTCCTTGCCTGTATCATCATTGTCAGCCTTCGCGGGGCACTCAGGAAGTTCAAGGACCTCCCCGCTAAGTGGCGAGCCAGCCGCAACGACGCCGTGGTTTGGCTGGTCACTATGTCGGCCACGGCTCTGATAAGCGTCGAGCTCGGCCTCCTGATTGGCATCACCTTCTCTATGATCTGCATCATCTATAAGACCCAGAACCCTAAGGTGAGTGATAGCGATGGAACTGCATAGAGCAATTTTCTGTCCATTTGCTTCCTTCTGAGGGCATTGAATCGATCGCAACTGGTTGTCTTAGAAGACGTTTTGCCTCTCATCGGAGCATGCTTCATCAGTTCACTCATATGGCAGATAGGACAGCTCTAGCCCGAGTGTTGGTGTGGAAACTCAAATATTTATCTCCTTAGTTAAAGGCAGGCCCGAAATATGAACGGTATCAGTCTTTTGTGACGCAAAACAAGTCGTTAAAACACATTGAAGAGAGGCCGCTATTCTGTTTTGTGCCTTTAAGAATTAACCGTAGAGCTTGGGAACATATTTGTACCTAGACTATAAAGACTTGAAACGGGTACAAACATCTATCTTTCTGTCCAGTACAGTATTATGTATGATAGTTACCTTTACGGACAAAAATAGACTCATACGGCACCCTATTCTTGCCAATCTATGCAATTTTACAGATTACCAATGAGTGAAAGATTGAAAGTCAATCTCAAAACCTCAGCTATTCCCATGTCAAAAATCAGGTCTCTCTTCTGGGCCGGGCGAACGACTCTGATCTTTATGAGGATGTGGAGGAATACCAAAACCTGGTCCCGCCAACCCGAGTGCGAGTCTTCCGCTTCCAGGCTCCTCTCTACTACGCCAACAAGGACACCTTCCTGAAAGCCCTCTACAAAGCTGTCGGGGTGACACCTTTCTTGGAGATGACCAGGAGGAAAAAGGCAGGGAAGAAGGCCAAAAAGATGTCCATGACACAGACCCAGGCAAATGGAGACACCAACAATGGAGATGTCGTTGTGGCACTTGTTCAAAGAGAACTGGACTTCCATGCCATAATTTTGGACTGCTCTGCCATCCCCTTCATAGACTCCACTGGCATGGCTGCCTTTAAAGGGCTGCTCACAGAGTTTGAGGAGATAGGCGTGAGAGTGGTGCTCGCCTGCTGTAACATCACGCTCATTGATACCTTGCAGAAGGGACAGTTTTTTGGGAAGGGTGGCAAAGACATGAGCAACATGCTGTTCCACACAGTCCACCATGCCGTCCTGCAGACAAACATTCGGCAGACGGACAAGGGCTTAGAAGACTCAGACTTGTAGAACAAAAGACGAACGAAATGGGGAAAATATGTAGGCTCGTGGCAGCATGGCGGGCAGTGTTTAGCACATCTGCCACAGAGTCGAGAGTTCTTGGGTTCGAATCTCGGCACAAGCTCGAATAGGTGAAATTTTCAGCCAATAACGGAGGATAGTTTCCAATAAAATGTGCAAATAGGTGAAATTGCAAATTTGCGGGTGAACAGTGTAGTACATGTGGGCAGCTTTGATATTGCTGTGAGGGAAGATTTGTCGTCAAAGAGCACAACCAAAAGTCCCATTAAAATTGAACTCCATAGAGCACAGCAGACCTGCACCAAGGCAGTAGTATCACATGGGTTGTCAGTGCTCAGAGTATTTGTACCCCTTAACCCATGGACGGTACCCATCACACAACTGTTTGTGCATTTGAATAATTTAAAATAGGAAAAAAAAACAAAATCAAAGCAAAACTCAGTTCATCAGTCAGTACTGATTTTATTTAATGATCACATTGTTCCCGTACGTTCCACTTTTAGGTTGGCGCATTTTCCCAAAACACTTTTTTGACCCCTTTAGACCACCATACTTGTCACTCGCACTTGGTCCAGCTGAAGCAGGCGCGTTCTGAATGTCAATCAAAATATAGCTGTAAACGAATTGTTGTGATACAGGCTGAAATAACGCTTATTCCTATGACGTTTATCAAATCACACAACTCAAGTCAAGAATCTGTATGAGGAGGTACAAAAACAATGACCAAGATCAAAGCAAAATAAACCTGTTGGGTCATTATTCACTATCAAGCAAATGTAATGTTATTAATGTCTTATTTTGAAGTTCCACTTTTACAGTGGAGCACTTCGCTAATATACTTTTTGACCCTTCTGGGCCACCACAACTCACACTTCTTTTTTCATTTTTTTATTTTGTAGACTGGTACAAATATGCCATGTTTGTCACATTATGTCAACATATGGCAGAGGTACATCGAAGTCCACAACAAGAATGTTGTGTAGGAGCCTAAAATATATTTTTAACAAGTATGATTACTACCTATTTAACTAACACTTCTATATTTCTTTTATTCTTTTGAAATTTTGCACCCCGATGATTTTTCACCGAGCGCTACGCCACTTCCCCAAAGCCAAAAAGACATAATTTAGATCAACACCAAACTGTACACCTTCATAGATAACAGTTGATGCTACATCTTTGTTTGAATACTACTGTCTCAATGGTTTGTCCAATCTAATCCTAATCAATCCTAATGAATGTTGATTTGTCTTTGCATATTTTCACGTCATAATAGACAAGTGAAAGTTCAGCCTTTGATGTTAAGAACTAACTTTTTTTTTTTGTTTGTTTTTTAGTTTTATTGTCAACTGTTTTTCTATGAATTTATAAAACTGTTAATAGTATGTTTTTGAACATTCATTTTTGGAATGGTGTTTAACATTCATGTGCAACCACAGCCTTAATGTTCAATACTTGAGATAAACTCAATTTTTTTTGGGTGAAACAGTTGTGTTGACAATGTGAATGTGATCATGACAAAATATTTCAAATGGCAAATTGGCACTTTTTGTCCAGGTTTTGTTTATCCATCCATCCCAAAAATCTCCAAAAGACAACTATTAATGCAATGCAACTATTCCCTGCTTTGCCCGGCAAGGTTCATAAAATTTGAAGGAACAAGTGCAGGTCCATCTATTGAGCCTTTGAGAAATCTTTCTTATCTGTCAGTTTTCTGAGCAATTACAATTATTGGCTTAGCTAAGTTAAATGTCATGATTTTTTTTGCATCTTCCATCCATTGATCCATTTTCTGAGCCGCTTCTCCTCACTAGGGTCGCGGGCGTGCTGGAGCCTATCCCAGCTATCATCGGGCAGGAGCGGGGTACACCCTGAACTGGTTGCCAGCCAATCGCAGGGCACATACAAACAAAAAAAACATTCACACTCACATGCACACCTACGGGCAATTTAGAGTTGTCAATTAACCTACCATGCATGTTTTGGGGATGTGGGAGGAAACCGGAGTGCCCGGAGAAAACCCACGCAGGCACGGGGAGAACATGCAAACTCCACACAGGCAGGGCCGGGGATTGAACCCAGGTCCTCAGAACTGTGAGGCAGACGCTCTAACCAGTCGCCCACCGTGCCGCCAGGTTTTGTTTATTTTTATTTATTTTTGTTTTTTTCTCCAAAGAAACAACACGGCCTTGTGTTTATGGATTTAAAAAAATTGAGAGAAAAGTACTTTTCAGTGAACCATGCCAAAATGTTACAGGATTGTCATCTATGACTTTCTTCTAGCGACAATGTATTTATTACAATATTGCTCTAACATAAACGAACCATTGTAAACAAACTTGGACTGAGAGCTCATTTATGTTGTATTTCTGGAAAACATTTCTAATGCTAATATTACACATAATTCTGGTACAAAACTGCAATTATTGCCAACATTAAGTGGGAGGTGGAAGAACTTTATTTAGAATTGAAAAAAAAAACACTGAAATTAGTTAAAACTGTAATGTGATGTGAAATAGGTATTTTTATTTTTAATCTGAAAAAGTGGATAACTATATTGTTTTTCCAAATTTAAAAAAACTAAATATTTCAACATTGAACCACAACAAAATGTAACCTAAGGCATCCAGGCAATGAATCAAAACACTTTTAGCATATAGCATTACTCAGAACTAGCAGGAACACATTTGGCGTCATCATTATGGAAATAAAATATTTTTTAAAAATGTTATTATGCATAATTCCAATACAACCCTGAAATCAACCGTGACAACATGATGTTGAATTTGAAACCAACCTTTGAAATAAGTTGACTATTTACACAGTATATGTACTGTATGTATTTATCTCAATAAACTGGAATGTCCTGGAAATGTTTATTTCAGTACTGTAATTCAATTCAAAAAGTGAAACTCATATGTTGTATAGATTCATTAAACACAGGATATTCTGTTTCATAGGGACAATTCCTACTTAATTTCTGTTTTAAATGATTTTGGAATGTTTCTTATGTAATATTCCAATTTCTTGAGACGCCGAATTTGGGTTTTTTCATTAGGTATAAGATCTAATCAGCAAAATTACGAGAAATAAATATATCACTACGTACAAGTGAGAAAATTGGGACATTTTCAAATCTACTGAAAGTAATAAAATTTTCCAGGATTTTCTAATGTATTGAGATGCACGTTTAATTTTCTTATGGCCTGTGCGTGCACCAGATGTGCTGAGTCTGACAAGTTGACCAAGAGTCAAAAAGGGGAGTATGTCACATTAATAGTGACAAAGTGATGCGTCAGATGCTCCACTCTTCCGGTCTAATTATTCAATGCAAAGTTACACATTTACTTTACATAGTGTGTACCTTTGGAGAGGCCTTCATTACTTATTTTTGCCTGAACAAATATGGTTACATTTTGGTATTTAAAAAAACCCAAAAACATTTCAAATACAGTGCCGTGAAAAAGTATTGGCCCCCTTTTCAAATTCTTATATTTTTTGCATAGTTACCCCAATTTAATGTTTAAAATCACCAAACACATTTACATATAAGACAAATATAACCCCAGTGATTTAAAAATGTTTTTATTAAAAGTTAATTTAATTTATTAAGGAAAAAGAGTATTCAAAGTCACCTGGCCCTGTGTGAAAAAGTAATTACCCCCCTTGTTAAATCATGAATTAATTGTGGCTAATCACAATTTCTGGTTCGTTTTCACTGATCACACCCAAGCATGATTACCTCCAGAGCTGTTTAATCAAGGAATCCCTTGAACAGAATCTGTACCGACAGAATCAAGTCGGACACAAGATCTAAAAAAGCTGCATCCAAAGACACAAGATCTAAAAAAACAGAATCCAAAGACATTCCAGAACAGTCGCGAAATAAAGCAATTGACATCTATCAGTCTGGAAAGGGTTACAAAAGCCATTTCTAAACTTTTAGGATTCCAGCGAACCATAGGGAGAGCCATTATCCTCACAAGGAGAAAACATGGAACAGTGGTGAACCTTCGCAGGAGGCTCCAAAGATGACCCCAAGACAGTGATTTCCAACCTTTATGGAGTGAAGGCACATATTTTACAATTGGAAAATCTCACGGCACACCAACAAACAAAAATGTCACAAAAGGTAGATACACAGTAATTACTGTATGTACTTCCTGCCATCTAATAGAAGAGCAATAGAAGCCACCTAATAGAAGAGTCTAATAGAATAGTCTGTCACTATGCCTCACTGGCATAAATAGAGGAACAAAGATACATTATTTCTTGTAAATGAATAATTTTTTGAGCAGGTAAGTAAAATTTGATAATTTCCCACGGCACACCTGAAGATCGCTCATGGCACACTAATGTGCCACAGCACACTGGTTGGGAATCACTGCCCTAAGAGAACAGCAATGACACATCTAGGAGGCGACAAAGGAACTCAGGACAACTTCTAAAGAACTGCAGGCCTCCCTTGCCTGAGTTAAGGTCAGTGTTCACAACACAACAACAAGGAAGAGACTTGGCAAAAATGGCATCCATGGCAGAGTTCCAAGGGCGAAAATCACTGCTGACCAAAAATAACTTAAAAGGCTCATATTACTTTTGCCAAAAAAAAGACTTAGGAGAATTTTATATGGACTGAGATGAAATTTTCGCTTTTTTGAAAGTGTGTGTCTTGTTCCATCTGGTGTAAATCTAGCACAGCATTTCAGAAATGGAACATCATAACAACAGGCTGCTTCTCTCCTTCAGGACCTGGACAACTCACTGCGATTGATGGAACCATGAATTCTGCTCTTTAACAGAAACTCCTGACCTAAGTTTAAGTGCACTTGGGTTCTGCAGCAGGATAACGATCCAAAACACACCAGCAAGTCAAATTCAGAATGGCTTTCAAAAACAAAATGAAGGTTTTGGAGAGGCCTAGTCAAAGTCCAGACTTGAATCCGATTGAAATGCAGTGACATGACCTTAAAAAGGCCGTTCATGCTTGAGAATCCTCCATTTTTTCTGAATTCAAACAATTCTGCAAGCAAGAGCGGGCTAAAATATCTCCACAGAGATGTGAAATACTAATTGCCAGTTATAGAAAATGCTTGATTTCAGTTTTTGCTACTGAGGATGGCCTAACCAGTTTTTAGGTTTTTTTTTCCTTAATAAATACAGTCACCATTTGAAAACAGCATTTTAGTTCACTTGGGTTATATTTGGCCGATATTTACATTTGTTTGATGATTTGAAAGATGGAAATGGGGGAAATATGCAAACATTTATGAATTTAAGAAGGGAGCCAATACTTTTTCACAGCTATGTATATACAGTTTTTACGTGACCAAATATGGTTACATTTTGGGTATTTTGTTTTTAAATAAAATCAAAAAAAATTCACTGATCACATACAGTATGATCTATGCGTAGGGTTAAAATGAGAAAGTTTTTACTTGTGGTTCAAATTCTTAATAAGAGCACCAACGCCGCCCTCTATCGTTCAAACTAGAAATGACAAGCTCAACACCCTTTGGGGGAATGTTCCGTGGCATCTTGGCTATGTAAAATGTGACAGTTGGAACAGTATGACACTTGGTAACAAATAGTTCCCAGCATTCTTTATTCATTGAAAACAGATTTCTTTCCACATGGGGCCTGACATTATTTAAGTTTCAGCATTTACGGTCAGTTCCAGTGCTTCGTGATACAAATCATATTTGAGAAAAGCACAGAGACGATTGATGAAAAGTCCAAAGTAATAACGAGAGAAGGCAACATCACGTCATCAAGCAACAGCATAATGTCAGAATAAAAATTAAAAGATAAAAAGAATACGACAGTGGCCTCGTGGTGCAAAAATCTAGTCAGTGCATGTACTGTATACGTTTGTTCTGGTACAAGGCAAATAAATGAAGTTGTGCTGTATAACAAAGACTGAGCCAAAATATAAACAACAAACACCCTTCAAGCTTCCCGGATCAAGTCAGACTGGCCCAATTCACACATTACACACATTATAATATACTGTTATACAGAGATGGCCTACCTAATTTGTGCTGTAAAACACGAGTAATAAAAAAGAGGCAGCTAATCACCCAATGAGCCAAAGACATGCAATCACTCCTACACAAGTATACAAAAATAGATATTTACATCATGCATAGTTTGCCTTTACAGTGGGTGGGGGGCATGATTATTTGATCTTCT
Organism: Phyllopteryx taeniolatus; assembly: GCF_024500385.1. Taxonomy (NCBI): domain Eukaryota; kingdom Metazoa; phylum Chordata; class Actinopteri; order Syngnathiformes; family Syngnathidae; genus Phyllopteryx; species Phyllopteryx taeniolatus. The sequence continues at coordinate 9,288,281 of NC_084516.1, read as the reverse complement.
GTTGGATTTGTAGGTTTGAAGACTAGAATATACTGTATACAATATACAAGTGTGGCATATTAGTCACAAATGTATGATAAATGACCTCCGTGCTGGAGTCTGACAACTGTGATTCTGAAAAGAGGAGTGGGCCGAAATCCCTCCTGAGCTGTGTGCAAACCTGGTGACCAACTTGCTGCTTGCCCACAAGGGTTTCTACATCAAGTACTAACTTATGTTTTGTTTGAGGATCAAATGCTTACTTTTCTCATTAAAATGCCGAATATTTTATCACATTTATATTGTGCCACCTTTCTACTTTTACTGATATAGGACCTATTACTATAATGAATAAATAGAGACAGTTCATTTCCTTGTAAGTGAGAAAACTCACAAATTCAGCATGGATCATTAGTTCCCCGAGCTTTTTCAACTATTACAAATGAAGAAAACATGCTGACAATATCAATGATGTTATTGGAAACTACAAGCAATGTAGAGGTAGCGCCCACTATTTAATTTAATCAAGTAAATGTTCTCTTTCGAGCGCCATGCAATTGTAGTGCTTTGCGACAAGTATACATTTCACAATACAATAGATATCATAGGACTCCATAATCATATAAGGGAATAGAAATAGCAATGATTATTATTTTTGTAACATTTCCAGTTTGTTGGAAATATTCGATACCTAACAGCCAAATCTATGATTATTAGAGCAATGAAGTTGGTTGACTGTTGGCATCTGGTACATCCATCACACTATCATGTTTCCTGCTTCTAAACACAAATTGTGTCATGCTAAATAAATAACATGCTAATACCCACCCACCTACACCAAATATTTTTGAACACTTTAGGCAGCGACGTGCACCGTGTCGTTGACAGTGCTTCTTTGTTCAATAAAAGGCTCCTTTTTTTGGGGGGAACCTCGATTTAACCGACTAATAGGACGGGGGACGAGCGCTCGCTCTCGTAAACAACAGCCATAGATGTGAATAGGTAAATACGTGAGCTGCATACCTAGGTTGACGCTAGGCTAATTTCCTTGCATTGCTCTTGATAAAATGTTGCCACATCCAACTTGGCTGCCACGTAGGCACATCTGTTAGCCGGATCTAGTATTCATACGGTATATCTGTTACAATAGCGGCACAAGCCAGAAATATGTGGCCCAGTCTCTGCCTATTGACTGTTCCACAACTCCAGTAAACAACAGTGGCCGATTCTGGAACTAGAAACGGAGATTTGAGTGAACTGGACACTATTTCTGGACACTATTTTCTGTCCATTCCAGCCGATAACCATTAAATCGGAGTCAGTTAAATTGAGGTTCCACTGTACTGCCAATTGCAGTCCTCTTAATCGACTTGCTACTGACACATATTGGCTCTGGTGGACGTGCTTGTTTGTATTGACCAAATGTAAACGTTTTTAACATTAACGAAAAGCAATTGGTTGTTCGACGATACCCAAGTACATTATTATGTTATTTGATCATTGTCATTGTGTCTTTTAGGGGCAAGGCTGGCTGAGCCGGAACTGCATGATGTCGACTGCGGTCTGATGCCACCAGTAAAGCATTGCAACCACCAAAACGTGCCACACCTGATGACTGGCACCAACATAGTTCACGTGGCCTAAAAGAAAGAAAGGTATGTAAATACTCGATGTAAGCTTTTTTCGCTGTTGTGTAAAAACGGAACCAACAAGGAATGGGGCAACAAAGTTGCCCCCGGCTTTGGAGGTGGTATCTTCATACAAGATGACTCACCTTAGTGATTCTCCCTCTACACTTCCTGAAATGCTATGTGTGCATCAATTTTCATCAAAGTTAAGGCTGAGTAGACAATTATTTTTTATACTCCACTTGCATGACAGTTTGAATTTTTAAACTTCAGTATTCAACCAATTATCCTGTCGATTAATTAGCTAAAAATGTATTTAGCATTACTAAACAAAATAACAAGTTCATGTGAGGTGCAGGTATTATTTTTGTCCACCTGGGGTCGCCATCCTCACATTCTACTGTCGTATCTGTGACTGAGTGTGTTTGACTAGTGCATGGGTGTCGACAAAGGAGAGCGTAAAGTTGGCTGGCTGTTAACTGAGTTTTACTCCATGTGAGCAGTGACCATCGGCAACTCGCCTAGGAATGTGCTTATTATGTGTTTTTTTGTCTTACCGATCAATTATTTGATAATTTCCCACGGCACACCTGAAGATCGCTCATGGCACACTAATGTGCCATGGCACACTGGTTGGGAATCACTGCACTAAGAGAACAGCAATGACACATCTAGGAGGCACAAAGAAACTCAGGACAACTGAAAATTTGATCAATAAAGCGATTGAAAGTGCCCCGGGGAGTGTGTCTGTCCTTGACCACTTGCAGGGATATTACAATAGGTTCTAACTAGGAATAGTAGACTATATTAAATTAGCTAACATCCGTGCGTTACCATGTGTTGGCAATTGGAGACATGCTGTTGTGGTACACATTTAAATTTTATGTTCCTTGGTAAGTGTGAAATAATACTTCTATCTTTATGGACTCTTTCCCCCTGGCTCACCGCCATTGTGCCAATCCTGTTGCACTGTACTTTTTCATTTAAACTGAGTGAATTCAACTAACATGTCCTCTTTCTCAGTGCATCCGCTGGTGAGTAGGTAGCACTTGGCGAGAGACAAAGGCGGAATGAAATGGACTCACCGGGGAAGCAGCGTTCAGGCATCTTGGTAATGTAGAACACAAAGGCAGCTGCACCGATTAGGTACATGACAATCAGGCGAGGCAGGAACATCTGCACAAATGACAAAACACAACGTCGGCAAAGCAATGTCATATTGAATAAAGTACTGAGATTCACCTGAGATTTACAGTATATGTAAAACTTTTGATTTTAGACTTCACATTTTATTGATTATCAAAGAAAGTGCAAAGCCTTTTTGGCATTATGTCCAATTGAATTTGAAAAGGCCATTTTCACACAGTGGCAAGTTGACCCAGCAACAACTGAAATATTAGCTGCACCAGTGATTCTCAACTAGTGGGTTTCCAGAACTGTTCTGGGTGAGTCGTACACAGTGAATATAAAATGCCAGGTTTTTGTGATGTAAAAAAAACTATGCCAAGATAAATCATTTCAAAAATATTTACACCATAAGCCAATCAAAATGAAATGACCTAAACCATGTACAACTCAAATAAAAATATATATAGATATTTGGAGGGGAAGTAGAAACAAAAAACAAAGATAATGTAGTTGTGCAAGTGTGCACGTCCTCTTCTAGATGGGGATGTGGCTGTGTTCAGAATTGACGAATCACATTCAAACTTACGTGAAATGGAAGTCAGCACACACGTGCCACCATTAAAAGTGCCTCTGATTAACCCTGAATAAAGTTCAGATGTTCTAGTCTGCTTTTCCTGACTTTTCTTTGCTTTCTCTTCTTTTGATGATGTGCAGTATTGTGTTTGCGCATTAAAAAAAAACTTTTGGAATTATTGCCCAAAAGTTCAAACTTGGTTTTATCAAACCATAACACAACCATAACACATTTTCCAAGTGTTTTGGAGATTTGAAGTGCATTTTTACAAAATGTAGCCAGCTTTGGATATTTTATTTATTTTATTTTTACATTTATTTAGGTATAGTTTTAATAGGTAATTTTTTATTTCAACTTTTATGTGTAATACATTTTAATGTAATCATTTTTAAGTATTTGTTTTATTTTTCTATATCTAAGTCCAGTGGTAATGTTCAATCTATACATGAAGCTACAGTGGCTTACAATAATATTAAGTCTACTTTTTAGGAATAAAAGCTCTGTCTCGTTTTTGATGAACATTCAGGACTACAACACTATTGTATTATAATGTTGGTCATGATGGTGGTACTTTGGAAACCACTGATCATGAGTTTTTGTTGGATGAATCTTTCCTCACCTTAACGATGTCACAGGTGAGCCCCCCATTGAGCAACACCCAGTGGCACGTCGGAACCACACCGATAACGGCTATGCCGAAGAAGATGGACACCCTTATGCACCGCCACTCAGCGGTCATGTACCGTGGGTGGAACTGGGCACCACAGACTAACAGGATCATGCACAGCACCGTCAGCGAGTAGACCTGCCGCCAAAACTGGAAAACAAAAACTGATTAAGTAGTGAAGTCCTGTCAGAGCTGGAGGAAATGCTGCGCGCCACATACAGCATTGCAATAGAAGGAATAATAGATGCCAGGCACGTAACAGCCCAAGATGCCGACAGAAATGCCCGCGTAGTCCAACGCCAGCCAGCGACGACTCGTCTTCTCCGATCGATGGCACAAGAACAGATGATAGCCGACGGAACACAACATGCACACCTAGAAGCAACACGTACACAAAATGCTTACAAGCAGTGTGGTAATGTTACCATTCCATATTGCAGTGATTCCCAACCACTATTAGCGTACCCTGAGAGATCATCAGGTGTGCTGTAGGAAGGATCCAATTTCCCTTTTTTTCAATTTCCTATTTACAACCCCAATTCCAATGAAGTTGGGATGGTGTGTTAAACATAAATAAAAACAGAATACAATGATTTGCAAATCATCTTCGACCTATATTTAATTGAAAACGCTACAAAGACAAGATATTTAATGTTCAAACTGATAAACTTTATTGTTTATAGCAAATAATCATTAACTTAGAATTTTACGGCTGCAAAACGTTCCAAAAAAGCTGGGACAGGTGGCAAAAAAGACTGAGAAAGTTGAGGAATGCTCATCAAACACCTGTTTGGAACATCCCACAGGTGAACAGGCTAATTGGGAACAGGTGGGTGCCATGATTGGGTATAAAAGGAGCTTCCCTGAATTGCTCAGTCATTCACAAGCAAAGATGGGGCGAGGTTCACCTCTTTGTGGACAAGTGTGTGAGAAAATAGTCAAACAGTTTAAGGACAATGTTCCTCAATGTACAATTGCAAGGAATTTAGGGATTTCATCATCTACGGTCCATAATATCATCAAAGGTGGCACTGCATCAAAAACCGGCATCAATGTGTAAAGGATATCACCACATGGGCTCAGGAACACTTCAGAAAACCTATGTCAGTAAATACAGTTTGGCGCTACATCCGTAAGTGCAACTTGAAACTATGCAAAGCAAAAGCCATTTATCAACAACACCCAGAAACGCCGCCGGCTTCTCTGGGCCCGAGCTCATCTCAGATGGACTGATGCAAAGTGGAAAAGTGTTCTGTGGTCCGACAAGTCCATATTTCAAATTGAGTTTGGAAATTGTGGACGTTGTGTCCTCCGGGCCAAAGAGGAAAAGAACCATCCGGACTGTTATGGACGCAAAGTTCAAAAGCCAGCATCTGTGATGGTATGGGGCTGTGTTAGTGCCAATGGCATGGGTAACTTACACATCTGTGAAGGCACCATTAATGCTGAAAGGTACATACAGGTTTTGGAGAAACATACGCTGCCATCCAAGCGACGTCTTTTTCATGGACCCCCCCTGCTTATTTCAGCAAGACAATGCCAAACCACATTTTGCACGTGTTACAACAGTGTGGTTTTCTAGTAAAAGAGTGAAGGTACTAGACTGGCCTACCTGTCTCTCATTGAAAATGTGTGGCGCATTATGAAGCGTAAAATACAACAATGAAGACCCCGGACTCTTGAACAGCTGAAGCTGTACATCAAGCAAGGATGGGAAAGAATTCCACCTACAAAGCTTCAACAATTAGTGTCCTCAGTTCCCAAATGTTTACTGAATGTTGTTAAAAGAAAAGGTGATGTAACACAGCGGTAAACATGACCCTATCCCAGCATTTTTGGAACGTGTTGCAGCCATAAAATTCTATTATTTGCTAAAAACAATAAAGTTTATCAGTTTGAATATTAAATATCTTGTCTTTGTAGTGTATTCAATTAAATGTAGGTTGAATGTGATTTGCAAATCATTGTATTCCGTTTTTATTTATGTTTAACACAACATCCCAACTTCATTGGAATTGGGGTTGTACTACAAATAATCTATCTTTGTTCATCTATCTATCCCAGCAACATATAGTGACACGCAGTACAATTAAATGCCTATTAAATGCTAGATGGCCTTAGGTACAATTAACCGGTCTACTTGTTGCCATTCATACAAGCAAATAACAGCTTTGTGTTTGACTAATAGGCCCAGATTTAATCACACAACTAAGTTTATAAGTTGTGTAATTAAATTGTTATACTTTTTATTGGAAAAAAATTTGGGTGGTGTGCCGTGAAATTTTTCTAATAAAAACGATGTGCTTTGACTTAATAAAGGTTGGAAAACACTGCTTTAGTGGACACTTTATTAGGATTTTAATAGACAGTTAATTGTAGGGTCAAGTATAATCATGCTCAGTTTTAAGTGACACTGTGTGTGGCCTGCCAAAGCAAATCATGAGCGTCGACTTACTGATTTTTGCTAAAATATTAAAGCAAAGCAAGCATATATTAAAAGGTAATTTGAGCAAATTTGTTATTTCAGATGTAGCAAACTGGTAGCCCTTCTCAATGACCCCTGGTTTGCGGCAACCCAACCAGTTGAGGTAAAGAGCCACCCACTACAGAGTCCCAGGTCTGTTTGCGGTTTCTTCCTAAGGGGGAGTTTTTGCTTGCCTCTGTTGCCTAGGGCTTGCTCATGCGACATTAGTTGGTTTCTTAATTTGTGAGGAGCGTGGTTCTCGGCCTAGCCCATATGTAAAGTGCCTTGAGATAAGTTCCACTGTGAATTGATGATATGAAAATAACATTTACTTTATTTCACTTGACAACCAAACTTAGCATTATTAGCTTTTCACTTTTGTCTATCACTGAACAGGAAAAAACCGAGAGGTGCACCTAATGTTGTGGCCATCGGGTGTACATCAAAACTGGTTCTACATTGTATATTGTTCATGTGCTGTAGGCACGTTGAGCTAAAAAACACACACACCTATGTGAGGTATTAAAACACAATACCAACCAGTTCCACGCCTGATTGGGAGGAGTGAATGGAATGAACCTGTTTTAGGAAAGATGAATTTCCTGAATTACTAAACTGGTTCGTGGCGCAGTACTTAAATGCAGTACTCTGTCAAAGAGGGGCCTCTGCTCGAGTAGATGCCGTGACACGGTTAACTGCTGGGTGTGTCGTCCTCTTAACAAATCCCCGCTCGGGTTAAACATCTTCTTGAATGTTCATCGACTTAATCGTGCAACATCAACTCAAAACAATGCATGTCTACACCTACCTGGAAGCAAAACAGTCCTATGGCGTAGATGATGTAGTCCTCTCTGCTGGCTCCAGAAGCTGGCAGCACCCTCACGACGTCGTTGACCGACAGAGAGAAGAAGAGAAGGAAGCCCAGCAGGTGGCTCCAAATGTTCACAGTCTCATTGGACAGAATGAAAATACTTCAGGAGGAACAACAAACCAGACAGATTAGTTAGCACATTCTTAGTTAACATTATGCAGTGTTCCCCATTAGTCTCACCTCCTCAGGCAGAGTTTGGAAGGCAGGTGGGCCCTGTAGCCGTCCGTGATGTAGGGGTTCTCTCTGAGGTACATGGGGAGTTGCTCAAAGGTGTACAGTCTTATCTTCTGTGGTAAGAGCACAGGCCATGACGGGTAACTGCCTAGCTCGACGTAGTGGATCGTCTTCAGCATCTTCATCTTTGCTTCTTCTCGTTCAAACTGAATAAGATGGGATGGAGAGGACAGGAAAATAAACCTGACAAGAGAGACACAATTACAGTATTTATCTTCAGATGACAGTTTTAAATAATAACTGTATATTTATTTAGTTTCTAATAAACTCAGGCAACAAAGCCAGGATGGATGAATGGATATTTTTTTAATTCCCAAAGTAGACGGTTAAGTATTTTATGAATTAACATACCAAGACAGACAGACAGACATAGATAGAAATCTGCTCTCTCTCTCTCTCTCTCTCTCTCTCTCTCTATATATATATATATATATATATACATATATACATATATATATATATATATATATATATATATATATACATACATACATATATATATACATATACATTTATATATATATATATATATATATATATATATATATATATATATATATATTTATACATATACACATATATACTTATATACATATATATATATATATATACACACACATATATATATATGTATATATATATATATATACACACATATTCCTTGGACGCATAGTTGTACCCTAAACGCGTATGTGTAGCTTGAAAATGTACAGGTTTAAATCAAGCTGGTTAGCGTGATGCTAACATTCACAGGCATTATTTAGGGCAGCTAAATGGATTGAAAACAAACTGACCAGTGCCCGCTAGTCACCGTGCCACAGTCGCCGATCTCTCCACTCAGCCATGATCTCGCCAATGTGTCACACCGCTCGCGTTTCTCCTTCCGAATCGTTCATAATTGCTCAACAGCACGCACAAGGTAACGTCAGCAACTAATACAAAGCCTGTTTTTTCTTTTTGTATCATCGTAAACAATGACACAGCGCTCTGCCGCCACTCACTGGTCAAATGGAAGTATTGCACCAGCAGTCCATTCATCAAATTAATGGGGGGGATAAATCATCATTTATGGCTGTAGTTTAAACAGTTCCCAGTTGATTTCGAAAGCAAATCTGAATAAGGAACATCCCACCCTCTTCTTGTGACAGTAAAAAATAAAAAAACAGCCGGTTTGATGTCAAAGTCAAAAACTAATATGCTTCGTGACCTCAAAGATTGTTTGGTTGGACTGTAATTGCTGTGTTCACCACATGAGAGAAAATTAAATTTTCTTCTTTTTTTTTTTTAAACATCTGAGCACAGTGACCACGGAGTCACATCCCTAAAACGCATGAAATTAATACAAAAAATATTTCAAATATAAATATTTGCCCTATAAAGAATTCAATTAAACTTCTAGTGAAACGTCATTAGCTCCTTTTGACAGAACAGATGTGAGAAATGTTGATTGAAATTAAATGCCTCAGGTTGTAGAAAAGATTCAAATGAAATTAGTCAATTGCAAATTGGTCAAGGTTTTTGTTCAACTGACACAATATATAATGTTTTCATGGAACCAGTTGACAAGAAATGTTAATTCAAGTCAAAATGTCATTTATTTTTAATTATCACTATGTAATTTTCTTTATTTTTACACTAATGTGTTCAGCTGTTCAGTGTGGATTAATGGTTATGCATACCAAATGGGACCTCTGATGCACATGGTCCACATAAAATCATTTGGCTGAAAAAGAGGAGGGAGCTAGATTGTGGAGCGTACTGTATGTAATGTGGGCTTTTGGCCTGCAACATAATGGTTACACCCACAAACAAAGGACGAATCATGTGAGGCAAAAAAAAAACAGATGTCTCCAAGGGGATCCTGCATCAGGCAAAGATTCAATTTCCTGACAAAAGGACACTGGTATGTATTATTTCACATGCATGACTTCACATTCTCTGTAAGCTGATATGTAAAAAGACACTTGCATCATTTATGCTGCATTAAGAAAACATCATAATGTGGATTTTGAATAGGGCTGGGCCATTTTCTGTCTTTTTAGGATAAATGTCTACCAGAAGTGATCTCAAATTGAGAACAGCAAATGCAGTCCACACATCTCAAGAGATAGAAATTTGATTGATGATTTCTTACCCAATAATAAAATTGTCTTTTGGCCTTTTGTTAGCCTTCTGCAATTGATTTGCAAGAACATTATGCATTTGTTTGTCTTGGAGACATTGGGGTGTGGGGTTTTGTGTTCATATGAACTGTGTTGGGACATTGTGGTTGTCATCAAGAACAGATTGTAAATTAGTTTTCCACTGAGGTGATAACTGAGGATTGCATCATAGCACAGCTTACATATTTGTATTCCAAATATATCTGTTATAATGCATGATAAATGTAGTTACATTAAGAGGTCCTGACAATTCTTCTGCCATGCTTTGCATATTTCCTGTCCCAGTCATTGCCTATTTTTGCTACTAATATTGACACCTGTTTTGGCTTCAACAGGCTTACAAGCATCACAGGAAATGTGAAGATGTCTCTTCCAGAATAAAAGCAAGGAAAAGTTAGAATTTTCTTTCCACATTTGTTGTTTTTTGTAGCAATATATCATTGCTTCAATACTACAAAACAGGAAATGTCATTCCACTCTTGCATATGACAGTAGTTTGAGTGCCAACATGTCCTTAAAGGATCAAAGTTAAAGGTAGTCACTGTGTAAAGATAGCAGTGGGAATTATGTTGTACAAGCAGTGGTAATGTTTGGGCATACTGAAATGGAAATAGTTTATTCATTCAATAGTTTGTTATTTTTACCCTTTAGGGTCTATAGCAGTGCATTATCTTCAGAAGTGGTGAACAGTATATACTGTATTTTTGGGAACTCATAATACAATACAATTAAAATAGTACCAAAATACCAGTTTGAATTGTCTCATTTGTCACATTCAATACCCATCAATATCCTTTATATAAAATAATCCCCTTAATTAACCAATAAATAGTAAGTTTTTTGCCCAACATCACTGCTTATTTTATTTCTCTGTATCTGTATTTGAAGTTTGCAGTGGCGTAGAACTTGCTCTTCATCATATTTGACAGCTGCTAATATTTATTCTTCAAACATATTTAAATGAAATGAGCAGTTGTAGTTTACAAAGGCATGCATAGAGTATTATTTCACGCATTGCGAGTATTGCAAGTTAGTAAGTAAGTAAGTACCGGTAAGTAATTAAAGACGTACCGGTAGTAAGTAAATAAGTTTTTTTTTTTTTTATAAAGCACTGTTGACAGAGGACTCATAAATTAGTGCTTCACTTAGTTATAAAATAATAATTTATAAAATACTGAAACAACATTCTACAGGTAAAAGAAGGCAAATCAAACTAATAAAAATATCAAAACAATGTAGTCTTATACTGGACCGTGTGTGTGGTTTACCTCATGTTGGGACCCGTTGAGTTTGTGGGCAAAACTACAAAGCACAAATCAAATGCAGTCATAGTAGTCGTGCTTTAATTTTGAAATGTACAGAGGATGGTGCTGTTCGGGTGTGACCACTTGGTTCGGACAGCAGTGGATGCATAATCTTCAATGTGGACAGTCTGCGAGCTTCAGGATGTGAGGCTGGGACCATGAAGATCAAGCATTCTTAACAACAACAACAAAAAACATCTCCTCGTGTTTCAGGCAGTAAAACACCCAGATGTGTGTGGATGATGGGTCATTTATGGATGTGCTACACAATCCTTTTTACGGCTGCTTTGGTGAGCTCAACGTCGACGGATGGCGACGAAGAGTCCTGCAATGCTGCATTCGATGTTTATTTTGTTTTGGACAGGTGAGACATATGAGCATGCATAGTCAGCAGAGTGGACATTCGTTTCAATGTGCAGCACTGGATGCTCGTTGTCCTTGTATGGTTGTGTTTAGTTTGCGTGTTCCCACTGCTCCACTGCAAATTGTTTCTTATGTTTGATATAGTAACATAAAAGGTTTGTCATTACAAACAAGACAATAAACATGGGATTAAATGTCAGAGTCATTCAAAACTGAAGGCAGAGTTGCATGCCCTCGTGTATTGGATCTTATTAGGTTGTGGACGTGTAGCAAATGTTGCGATCGGTGAGATATAACGACATCAGATGAAAACCCACACTCTTGCAGGAAAGACAACTATTGCTCCCTCTTTACTTTGTTTGCAGGTCACAAAGTGTGTCGGGACACTGGCATGAGATCTATAGATTTGTGGAGCAGCTCACCAATAAGTTTGTCAGGTGGGTGAGGGGACCTTTTATCACCTTTCTTGTTACTTCCAAGTCCTCTTCCACATACAGTACAGTACATCCTCTGAGAAGCATTTTCAAAACAAAGCCAGAGTTGATGTTTATAGGGCTTTAAAGTACTATTGTGAGTTTAAATTCATGGTTCTAAAAGTATTTGATACACCTACAGGAAGAAACAGGGAGGACAATATGGGTTTGGTTACAACAGCTTCCTTGGGAAGAAATGTTGTGTCTGTGGGAATTTTTGTCCATTCATCCAGAAGAACATTTATGGACCTGGGAAAGGGCTCGCAATTTCTCATGTATATGTTGTTGATGTCCTTGAGGTGATGGACCAGTTAGGTTTCCCCACACCAATCTCATCTCAGCAAGCCTTCTTGGACCGTTATTTGCACACTGGGGCAGTCACACTGGAACAGAAAAGTTCCCTCCTCAAACTGTTTCCGCACAGTTAGAAGCATAGAATGTATTAAGTTATTGTAACTCTCTATTGTCAGGCTTCTTTTTCACAAAGTCTCTCAACACTCTCCAGCCGGTTCAAAATGGTGCTCGAGGGTTGACTAAAACTAGGGGAAACTGGGTGAATTTGAAGGCTTTCTAAATGTGAACATATTGTTAAATGTCAGCATCATTCCAAACTGAGCCTTATTATCTTTTTAAAGGCATAATTTCTTTATGCCGCTCTTGTAATGGATCCTATTGGGTTGTGCGTGTTGCTTAATTAAGGTTGTGGTGGACGATGTTACGTACTAGTATAGCGTAATAGTGGTAAAAATCTACCACCTGTCTGCTTCACAAAGTCTCCAAATACACATTCATAATGCTTCTGCTCGTGTGCTGACTATAACCAGAGGGATATGCCTCAAAGTAATAATGATACTGCTACAGGTACTAATAACTGGAGCGCCTTTCAACGGAACTGGTAAGGATGCTTGATAAATGAGATAACTTCTGTTGTGAATTGTTGCTATAAAAAATACGATTTTCAGTTTTTGAAATGACATTCGTGTGTGTGTGTGTGTGTGTGTGTGTTTCAGTCCCACGATGAGGGTGTCCTATATTGTATTTTCAACCCGAGCGGTTGTAATCCTGCCATTAACTGAAGACAGGTACTTCCTCCTCCTCCTCTCTTCCGAAATGGAAAACCACAGATAAGCAGATTACACAGAAACTTCTCTCTTATCAGTGTTGTGTACATTTGAACCTGTGCTGTCCACAATGTGGTTTCTGGCTTTACAGGTCTGAGATAGATGAGGGTCTGACTAAACTGAGCCAAACCAAACCCACTGGTTTAACATTTATGCATGAAGGCTTGAAAGCAGTACGTATTTGTTATTCTTATTCTTTATTTTGTATTCTTATTATTGGCTTCTTCTTATTATTCATATTAGCAAGGAAGCAGCCCTTTGAGAATATACCATGTTGAATGGGTTCTAATCATAGCTAAAACTAAAGTACTGGAGTCCTCAGTCGAGCACAGGTGACAAACTCAAGCCCCGGGGGCCAGATCCGGTCCACCACATCATTTTATGTCGCGCCGGAAAAGCTAATCGTGTGCATCAACTTCCATGATTCTTGCTAAAATCTGTACCAAAATTTCAAATTGTCATATGTAAGAAATAATGTTAAAATGCTGCAAGCATTTTTTTGTTACCAATCCCCTTTTTTCACAGTAACTGAACAACCAAATATCCTTCACTTCTGATTTAAAAATTGGCTATCCATCAATGTCTGTTTGACTTATTTAAAAAAGGGCGTTCATCTGCATTACTTGATCCCAATGCAAGTGGACTTGGACAGCGAAAAGTGGAAAATACATTTTCATACGGCTTTATCCAGCTCCTCACTAAAATGTAATGGGTTTATGTTTCATTTTTCGTGCCGCTCCCTTACTATGACATTTCCCCTTCAGTGTCTGAGTTCCATAAACTCACATTGCACATGTGTATTCATTGACTATTGGCTTGTGTATGCTATGCACACAGTAGGTAAAATCCTCTCATAAGATGAATAGTGTATCATCCATCAAAAGAGAACAAATAAATGATTCAATGTCGTTATGCAATGTAGACGCTAAATGTAGCCATGTTTGGTTGGCTTTTACTCGTAAGGTGTTGGAACAGATGATGACACAAACGACGCCGTCTCGCAGCATCATCATCGTTCTGACTGACGGCGAGCTGGAGGTGTACCCCTTCCAGCTGAGTGTGGAGGAGGTGACATGCACGCACGCACGCATGCACACGCACGCACACACATAGTTACATAGTTGTAGTTTGCAGAAGTGCACTGCATCATAATGAACAGTAATATTTTGTGTAAGTGTATTTTTTTAAGTGGTTTTATTGTTACTGTATATTGATTTCTACTATTTTTTTCAAATGGTGTTTTACCTTGTTTTATACTAGTCTTACATCACTGGTATTTTATCCATATACATGTATTGTTAGTATTATTATTAACACCATCTCCCAGTATGATAAAGTGCTTTTAAAGACCACTCCACACTACAACCACATAATAAATATTTGTTAAATGAATCCCTTTCTGACAGTATAATTATATATATCATATTATTGTTGGGAAGGCAAGTATACCTAACAAGTGTCTCACTGTGTAAACAGCTGACCTGTAACAACACAAGTGAAGTCATTATATTCATTCATTCTTGGCTTAAACTAACCATAACAAACAACAGTATTGTGTCTGTTTTTTTCATTTCCTTTGTAAATTATACTAGTCCACTAAGCAAATCTTCCTCTGCAGCTTTGTTTTTGCTTCTAACCAATCTATAAATAGCCACATTATGTTTTTACCTGTTTAAACAATACATCTTTCATGATATAGGACACAGTAAATGACATGTTAAGCATGCGATGCAACAAACCATTCAATCTGATTACTCTTTCCATAAATTCAATCGAGTAATGGCAGAAAAGTGCCACTATTTTTATTTATTTGTGTACATTTCCCGTCAAACTCACTCCCCATTTTGAAAAACAAGGCCTTCACTACCAGCTGTTCTTATGTGGTTTCGCGTATGTACGTATGTTGAAGTCTAGCAGACTGCACTATGGATGATAATTGAACAATTAAGGATTTATTTTAATTATTCATTATTATTATTTTGTGATAGTTTCTTTGTTGTCCCCAATTCCTTCTCCACTTGATCTAACTTGCTGTTTGTGTTGCCTGCAGGCTAACAAAGCCAGAACCTTTGGAGCCCGAGTATACTGTGTCGGGGTCATGGGCTTTGACCACAGGCAGGTAGTATCTCTATGATGTTTTCACTCTTTCACACTGAGCGGTTTATTTGTCTCTTGGTGTGTGTGTGTGTGTGTGTGTGCGTGTTTGTGTTTTTGGGTTGTCAGTGTAGGTCCCACTAAAAGATGAACAAAAAGCCGAGGACAAGGCTTTTAAGCTCAAGCCTGACTGTGTTTTTTGTGAAAACATTGTTAGGCAACATGTTTTCACTCAGATACTTGGATTTCTCCCTGTGCATTTGTCGGATTGTTTGCGTGCCAATGGCCACATAGAAGAAAGGATCAAATTTAATGCTATGTCATAAAGTTCAACTGAGCGCTTCACATGTCAAAGCAAATACTATTGATTTTCAATCTGAAGCCACTTTCACAAAGCCCATAAAGATACTGATACAGTAACTGACAAAGTATCAAAAGCGTAACAGAGGAGGATTGCCGCCTGTGTTTTAAGAGTGTTAAGTTTAATACCCGAGACTGCCACCACCTGCCCCATTGTGTTCAAAGCAATTGACGCTGTTCGGAACGTAGCCAGATGCGTTTGAACACACACACAGACTAGAAAATGGCCCACGTTGGTGAGTTCTGTATGAAAGGAACATGCAAGTGGATGCCATCATCTATTGTCAACTGAGCTCGTTATCTGCTGTGCTAATTTTATGGAAAGACAGTATGAAACTGAAAGGGGCTGAAGACGGACACACAATTGCTGTAATTATGTTGTAGCTCAATGCGTTGAAATATTATTTTTCCAGAGATGACAATCGTCCTGATTTGCCGGAAGGCCCAGGAGGCAGAAATCTGTAAAACTAACGGAAGTATCATCGATCCTTGTCCTTTCAAAATAACAATATGGTCATAACCCTTTGAGCAACTGATATTTGAACACAAACAACACACCAAAACATTTAGACAGAAAATATACCAATACACACAGGCATACATTATTTGTATTCTCTGCAACAACAAAAAACTGCAAACATTATTGCAGCTTAAAGAGTTACTCAGCTGTGAAACGCTTCTTTGTATATCATGGACGTCTGTATTATACTACCCCGTAGTGTCCGAGGTATGCACACCGAAAGGAGTGCAATCTAAATGGGCATTGAAGCATGAAATCGTGATGCACAAACTAATTGTTTTCATTCTAGTTCATTATGCTATGCTTCCTGACACCTGGAGATGAAAGGTTCTTGTCATTTTCCTCTTTCAATGCTGCTGTAGAGAACAATAACACACACAAAAAAGCCACTGACTGAATGAATGCTGAAACGTAAACAACCATACATACAAATATTCTGAGTTAACAAGCTTATGTCTTAGGTAGTTGTTAAATATATTATAGAAGTTATCATTTATTTGCTTAGCTTGCATTAGTATGATGGACAATTTTAGATGTTTCGCCTTCAAAAAGAAGACTCAGCATCATCCATGGAAGGACGCTTGGACCAAGGACGTGATCGGATGTGGTCGGGTCGGGACAGGTGTTGATCCAATATTATGTGTTGTGTCTTATTGCTTAGAATACTATGTCTGGGGAAAAACCCTCTTATTATCAAATATTTTGTGTTGTGTCTTATTACTTAGAATAATATCAAATATTATGTGTTGTGTCTTATTGCTTAAAATACTATGTCTGGGAAAAAACCCTCTTATTATCAAATATTCTGTGTTGTGTCTTATTGCTTAGAACATTATGATTGTAAATCCCTCCTATTTCAAATAAATGCAGGAGCGAGGGGGGGGGATTGTTTAGAGCGTGTTGAGAGACTGTGATCTGAACAATCTCCCATACGCCCTCCTCATGAGAAAAAGTAACAAGCGTCTTCATTCCTTTTGTGTCTATTATAATGTTGGGTAAGATTAATCTAACAGTAGTCGATTTAATTTTTTCTTTGTCCTGCAGCTTGTTCAAATAGCTGACAGTGCGGCGCAAGTCTTCCCCGTGTTGTTGGGCTTTCATGCTCTCAAAGATGTCGTCGGCTCGGTGAGATTTGATCACAAACCGTGCAAATCATTCATGTGTAGCGAGGCCACGTGGAACTCGAAATCCCTTTTTGACTTGACCTTCTTCTCCACTCAGATCCTAAAGGAGTCCTGCTCGGAAGGCTTCACGATAGAACCGGCAAGTGTTTGTGTAAATGGTATGTCGCTTAAATGTAGTAGTACATGTGTGATGATTCCGTATTGAAACATCACATTACAACAGTATGCATGTTTGTCTGCAGAGTCTTTCAATGTGGTGCTGCGAGGAAGTGGCTACAGCGGATCCAGGAGGACAGACGACGTTCTCTGCTTCCTCACAGTCGGTCAAGACACATACAGTGAGTAAAATCTGCATCAAAGGAGACATATTATGGATTTTAAACAGTCTTGATATAACGTTAGTTGGGCAAAATACACAGGGGGATAAAGTAGGCAGCAGCCCGGCAATATAAATTCGTCACCGATTCAACGACTTTTACTGAGGAGGAGAAGAAGACGACCAGCGGCAGCAAGGAAAAGTACGGAAGCGTATTGTTGCCACACCAAAAAAAAAAAAAAAAAAAGGTTCACTATCACGTTATACCATGATACGTTTCATGTTATAACGTGATATGGTTCATGTTATAACGTTTAATTTATCACATTATAACGTGAAACATATCACGTTATAACATGATAGTGAACTTTTTTTTTTTTTTTTTTTTGGTGTGGCAGCAATATGCTTCCGTAGAAAAGGGAACGTACACATCCGATTATAAAGGCACAGCAGGATCTTGGGGAGTTCAGGCTCGTCCGTGAGCTTCTGCTATTTGGAGTTCGCTTCGAGGTCTACTCTAGGCTTCTTCAAGTTTCTCCGTGATTTTTGTTTTTTTCACTCTAGCCTACAACACTGCCAAAATATCTGAAATCACTCTGCCACCATCTCTGCTGCGGCT
This sequence comes from Phyllopteryx taeniolatus, assembly GCF_024500385.1. Classification (NCBI taxonomy): domain Eukaryota; kingdom Metazoa; phylum Chordata; class Actinopteri; order Syngnathiformes; family Syngnathidae; genus Phyllopteryx; species Phyllopteryx taeniolatus. The sequence continues at coordinate 9,270,280 of NC_084516.1, read as the reverse complement.
TTGGCGACGATGCACTGCGCTTTGCTTTGTACGGTGTGAAATGTCCTTTAGCACTATATTAGATTTTGGTCGCTATAATGGATGACTTTTCCAAACTCTCACGTGACTTTTTCTGTTTGTTTGTTAAAGTGATTATCAATAAAAATGGCAACTTTTTGTGGTGTTATTGGAGACTTTTGGAGACTCTGAGAGTCGCTTCAGAGAAGATGTTCAAATGAATGGCACATCGCACAAAACCACCACTGGCTAATTCATGAATTAGTCATTTTCACACGAGCAACACAAACAATTATAAAGACAACTTTCGTTATGTTTCTCCTTTTATCATTACATCGTGACTTTAGAGGTGATCTGCATGAAGCTAAATATAGACTTTGGTTTAGTTTGGTATGGTATCCAGAAGTTGCGAAGTGGACCATATTAACTGTACGCTTTTTTGACATCCTTTGTAGGCGTATCAATTAGGAACGAGCGTTTCACTTCATTTTAAATCAACAGTTTTCAAAATTGTATATACATACATTTGTTAATATATGGAATATAGACGTATTGTGCTGCTGTTTACAGCCAAGTACTGTTGTGAGCTCCTTTTTGCCTCAGTTGCCTCGAGACACCATTACCGGTAATCAAAAATCAATTCCAAACAATAGACAACCCATCTGACTCAATAACGTCAGATATAATGATCTAATAATAAACAAATTGATTATCATCCCCATTCCTAGTACTAATTCCAGACAACGTTTAGGCCACTCCTTGGCCAAGCAATACAACAATTTGTGCTACTTGTTTAGTGGTAAAAAAATAAAAAATGAAAAAAATGCATCACTGCACTGCTGTTCTTTAGCAAATGTATTTGTCGTTCCACTGTTTCGTGTTGGCATGATGTCACTTTATTTAAAAAGATGAACTTGCGCTCACCTCCTCCCGCTAATACAAATGAAAACGCAAGCCAGATCATGTTACCAACTCTTGCGAAATCTCTTGTAAAGTACTGTAAAGTACCGTTTGTTACAACCATTGCTTTTTACTATTGAGGATCCAGGTTCTCATGCAGTCTCTTGAAATACCATTACTCGTTGTCAGCATCTATAAAACGATATTATGTGCCGATCTCTGTACAGATCTCTGTGCTGCGAAGGAGAACCAAACAGTTGCTGCTTTTTATCGACTGTAGCCAGAGAACAGAGGAGGCATTATGAGACTGGAAGGATGGAAGGAAGGAGGAGGGGAGGATGAGACTCTAATATAAGATGTATGGAGAATAGTGGAATTATTACATGAATAGAGGACATGACACCAGATGATTAGATCATACTTCACTTCTTTCTGTTTATTTCACTTTATTATCCCAACAACCACACAAAATAAAGACTTTAAACACCTCACAGAATTTAAAATAATGATATAAGACTGCAATGGCTCGCCAAATCGTCACCTGATTTGACTGTCAAGAATATGACGATCCAAAAGTGTGAAAAGGGACATTTACTCGGTTGTTTCTTCACAGGACAGAAGGCAACACTCGTTCGAGAAGGTCATCTGCTTTGTCCTGCCCCTGTGCTGCATGAGGCTGGACAGTAAGTACTGTACATGCATGCACGCACACACACAAATACCACTACATACAACAGCCATAATGATAAGCATATTGTTAAATGGATAACTCTGTGATTGTGTTAGTTACGGTCATCAACTTGAGTGAAGTTCTCATATCAATCTATTGTACTGATTTAAACGAAACGAGGAATTCGCTGAACGTCTGGGCATAAATGTAAGGGATATATAAATTAATTATTATTAAATTATAAAGTAATAGTAAAAAAAAAAGAAGCGAAAACATCAAAAAAAGAATAATAACAATACTATGTGTAATAAAATCATAATGTGCATTAATGTCAGTAATGCTGGATACAAAATAGAACACTACAGTATCTGCAGTTTATTATAGTTGTATTTAATATTTTCAGTGTAGCAGATTTGTATGCCGCACTAATGTGATATTTACTGTTTTGATGTTTAAAAGAGAACTTGGTATTTGATTAATAAGCGTGTAGGTGTGTATGAAGTGTATAGACAGTACATAACAACAACAAAAAAACGGAAGTCGGTACAGGGGACCAAGCCATGCCGAGAATAGGGAAAATCAGTGAATAATTGATGCCCCCCCACCCCCGTAAAAGAGGTTTGAAACTGCATGGTTGCCACAAGATGGTGACAAAGCACTTAAAACAGAGAGGATAATAAAGCATCAACACCATGCATATAGCATGTATACAATCATGAACCCATGTTTCATTGTTGTATCTACAAACCCCATTTACACTGAAGTTGGGACATTGTGTAAAATGTAAATAAAAACAGAAAACAATGATTTGCAAATACTTTTTCACCTATATCTGATTGAATACACTACAAAGACAAGATAGTTAATGTTCAAACTTATAAACAACATGATTTTTTGTTTTGTTTTTTTGCAAAAAAGTAGGCTTGGTAAAATATGGGACATTTAAAACTAACAACAATAATCAACATTCCACCACATAGCACCAAAATAATACTTTTATTTCTTTGGGCTTGGGCTGAGCACAAAAACAGGGAGTAGACAAGATTTTTAATGGATTTTCAATGGATAACGGAGTCTAGGTTCCCCCAAAAACTCTGTAAATATGCAAATTTGCGAATACCACGGCGTGAATATGTAGCGTTCATTGAAGGAATACAATCCTATTCTTAGATAAATTACATATACGTATATATTTTACAATTGTCATGCAAGTGAGACACACACTCTGGCGAACCAACTATTTGTATGCAAACAATAAAAGTCAATTTTCCATCATGTCAAGTAAAAACAAAAGTAATACAAATGTTTCACTCACAAGGGAGAAATTACCCAGTTTAAAAAGTGCAACATCTGAAGAATTGCCCTTGAAATTACAGTCATAGAAAATCACGAGCCTTTTCTCCACGAGCCTTATGACATCACTTCATCAGAATTTATGACCGCACGTTTGCTTAGGACACAGTTCAGACCCATATGGTAAAAATATGCATTCATGTGAGTAACCTTTACAGTGTTTAAGCTACAACAACTTGCCAATCATTTTAGCTAGAGTTCACTCTTACTTTGTGCTCACTCTTAACCTACAATTTCTCAACATTGTGTCCACTTTATCGCCAACCAAGGAAATGTGCTTCCAATATAATAAGAATTGAACAATGGAAATGACTTCCCTTTCCCAATGAGTCAGTGGTCCTCGCACTAATGGTGTAGGAAGCTGGCAAGGTCACCAAGATGCCTGATCCTCATAAGGTCTTTCATTGTGTAATTATTGAACAAACGGTAGCAAATGGGACTGGCACCGGTTTAGTCCAGTAAGAACTTGTCTATCTGGGACCTGAATAAGTTGGTTCCAGTTAAAGGGAAAAATATATATAATACATATAATATAATTGCACTCAAGCAGACACCAGCCTCTGATTTGCAAGAATACTGTTGCATTCCAGGTGCAACCCACTTGAGCCACAATGAAAGGTGACTGTGATTGCAGAAAGTGACAAGAAATTCCTCTACCTGCACCTTTATTGTGGTCCTCACCAAAATGTAATGAGCATGTGGAGTTTTTTGGGTTTTTTTTGCTAACAAGCAAGAATTAAGACACTGCTGGATGGTGCATGTGTTCCTTGTGCATGTGTGACTTGTGTCCTTCCCCTCCCTTTTTGCAGATCAGTTGAGGTGCTGGTGAGTTTAAACAATGGATGGTCTTACATATCTGCTCCCATCACCATCCACGCCACAAACTGTGTGAGTATCTGTCTTACAGTACATAAATAAAAACACACACAGTTAGTACTGTCAATCATCATGTATGTGAAGAAATCTACTATAATTAACCTACAGTCAAATATACTCCATCTACATTTTTACTCATGTACCTACTGTATAGGTGCATCTCAATAAATTTGAATATTTTGGCAACCTTACTTTAATTCAGTAGTTAAATTCAAAAAGTGAAACTCATATTATTTAGATCCACTGCACACAGAGTGAAATCTTTCACGTTTTAATAATTCTGATGATTACAGTTTACACTAGCGGCACGGTGGACGACTGGTTAGCACACCTGCCTCACAGTTCTGAGGACTGGGGTTCAAATACCATCCCTGCCTGTGTGGAGTTTTGTGTCATGTTTCTCTGGCTACTCCGGTTTCCTCCCACATCCCAAAAACATGTTGAAAACTCTAAATTGCCCATAGGTGTGAATGTCAGTGCGAATGGTTGTTTGTTTATATGTGCCCTGCGATTGGCGGGCGACCAGTTGAGGGTGAACCCCGCATGTGGCCCAGTCAGCTGGGATTGGCTCCAGCACGTCCGCGACCCTAGTGACAATAGGTGGTACAGAAATTGGATGGATGGACAGTTTACACTTAACAAAAACCCCAAATTCACCATCTCATAAGAAACTATCCAAATTATTTTTCATACACAAACGAGGTAGGAATTGGCCTTCTCAAAAGTATTTGCGATGTGTTTAATGAATCTTTGTAATACATAAATCTTAACTTTTTTAATTAAACTCCGATAATAAATGGGCTTTTTGACAATGTGCCAGACTATAATTCGAGCTGATGTGTTTTGTTTAGTCGTTTTATATCGTTTATCGCCATTTATTGTTTTCTCTAAACAAATGTAGCATGAATAAAACTACAGAAAAAAAAACACAAAAAAGGTTTTCCACCATTAATGTGACCTATAACCAGAGGTGGGTAGAGTAGCCAAATATTGTACTCAAGTACAAAGGGGCAGTGACAAAGACTACACTGCTGTTGTTTTTCATAGTCTGTAATGTAAACACGAGTTGCGCGCGGCTGTTACGACTCACTTTGATTGGCCCGCGAAGCCCAATAGAAGTTGAGTCAAACATCACTGTGTCAATCACGGTGGATTGGAGCAACGGCGCACGACGCGCAAGTCGCAAACAAAAGTCTAAAGATGTATCGCACACGCAATTATTGATAAATGAAAGTAGTACTTTTAAATAAAAGTAAAAGTGTGCTTTATTAAAACTACTCTGACTTAAGTGTTACTTAAGTAAATGTAATGGAGTAAATGTAGCGCGTTGCTACCCACCTCTGCTTATAACCCATACAATGCAATGGAAAAAAATATATTTTAGAGAGAAGACTATATAACGAACTAAATACATAATGTGCACACACCCTGTCATACATGGAAATGTGGTTGTTTCAGAATGAACCAATCACATTTAAACTCATATTAAATGAGAGTCAGCACACACCTGAAACAATTGAAAAGTGCCTCCGATTAACCCCAAATAAAGTTCATACTGTATGTTCTAGTAAGCGTTTGCATTTTTTTTTATATATATCACCAAAAAAAAACCTGGCATTTGAACAGGGGTGTGTAGACTTTTTATTTACACTGTAGGCACTGTTTTCCCCCATGTTGAGTAAACAAAGTCCTATTAATAACAAATTCAACCAGATCTGAGTTGTTCCATTTTGTGTATATGTCACAGTCAGATGGGAGTTGGGTGTTGTGGCTGCTGTTGGCTCTTTTGCTGTTGCTGATTCTTGGTCTGCTTTGGTGGTTCTGGCCTCTGTGCTGCACCGTGGTGAGTGTGCACACATGTTTGGAAGCACAAACCTTAAACTCAAAAAAGTGTCTGCTGCTTATCTTCACTACAGGTTATCAGAGACCCTCCACCCTCTCGCCCTCCTCCTCCTCCTCCCCTTCCTATACTTGTGAGTAGACCAACGAATACAAAAGAATAATAAACCACATAATCAGTAAACATCAGGAGATGTATTGTGGTAAATGATTATTAGTGACTACTCAATTATTAAGCCTTTTTTTTTACAAAACAGAGCAACATCTACCGACTATTATTGGTACTGCAAATGTAGCATTTTTTTTTCTTTTAACTTCAAGTTCCTCATTAGCACAACAGTGTTATTGTGTGTCCGACACATTGGTATCGTTCTCTTATTTAAATGTGATTTACATAATACTAGTTTTTAAAGAGACTTCAAAGGAGTCAGAATGGGAAGAAGAATGGGAAAATGCAGAAATAAATACGTTTGTGATCCAATCCAATATACAGTATTGATATTTGCATGAACCCAACTCTCGTCACTGACTAGCAATGTACAGTTATGGAAAAAAATATTAGACCACCCTTGTTTCTTCAATTTCTTGTTCATTTTAATGCCTGGTACAACTAAAGAACCCGAATGATACAATGAATGCAACAAAACTGCAGCTGATTCCACAATACTCTGTCCTATTTGACATGCGTAAGCTTGATTGTATTCCCAGTGATTTTGGTTATTATCAAGAAAACCATGGAAAATGGCGAAATATCAGCTCTTAAACTCTTATGAGCTATTTTTGTTTTCATCAATGTTTATTCAAACAGATGTAACTTTTGTTGTACCAGGCCTTGGACATGAACAAGAAACTGAAGAAACAAAAATGGCCTAATAATTTCTTCCATAACTGTACATAAGTACCTGTATGAGGAGTTTATGATAATAAAATACAGGTGCATTGAAATAATTTGGAATATTGTGGAAAATGTCTTAAAAAAACTGTTGTGAGCATTCCTTCTTTGTTCTTTTAGCTCATTTTTATTACTGTTATTGTTAAGGAGCAAGAGGAAGACTTGTCTCCCAAACACAAGTGGCCCACAGTGGATGCGTCATACTATGGGGGGAGAGGTCCTGGTGGAATCAAACGCATGGAGGTGATTTATAATGTGTTGGTAATGCCAATAACAAATAACATTGCAGGGAGTTGTGATCGTTTTTTATATCACAAAAAGCTGGCATTTGAACAGGGGTATATGTACTGTAGGTCCGCTGGGGTCAGAAGGGCTCCACTGAGGAAGGCTCAAAGCTGGAGAAAGCCAAGAACGCGGTGGTCACCATACCAGATGAAGTAGAGGAGGACATCGTACCTCGACCACCGCCAAGTCCTCCGCCTGGTTGGAACGCCATACCGGAGCCCAAGTGGTACACTCCCATCAAGGTGAGAGAAGCGTTGTCATAGTTCGCATAGTAACCCTTGAATTAAATAAGCACCCATGCAACGTACGTCTGTGATTTTGATGTGACTCCCAGGGGCGTTTTGAAGCATTGTTGGCATTGTTGAGAAGGCAGTACGACAGAGTGGCAATCATGAGGCCATCACCTCATGACAAGGTAAAACATTTACTCTGTTTAAGTCATAGTGACAGCATGTTTCAATCAGTTGAGAAATTTTTTTTTTACACATCACTGTACTACATTGATTTGTTTGCAAATTAAGGGCAGCCTTATTTTATTTTATGTTAAAAAATATGTAACTATAGGCTACTGTCATTAGCAGTTTGATTATAAGTTGTGTGCAGTTGTTGTTTTTAAATTAATACATTAGAAAATTGTCAAAAGGTTTATTCATTTTGTGGTTCAACTCATATATAGATATTCATTAAAAACAACACAATTCCTACATCTTTTCTATATTTGCCCTGCAACCGGAGAGGCGCGGGTTTGTACCCCTGCCCAAGCGCATGTCGTCATTGTGTCTTTGGGCAAGACACTTAACCCACATTGCTTATAAATGAATATGGTTGGATGTTTGGTGGCGGTCGGAGAATTGCAGCCACACTAGTAGCTGACCACCACGAGAGTGTGGCTGTGGCGTGAATGAATAATGTACGTGATTGTAAAGTGTCTTTGTGTGCCTTGAAAAGCGCTACGTAAGTCATATTTATTTTTATTCTGCTTATTATGAGTTAAATTTCTCCACATTAATAACTTGAGATGAACCACTGTACAGCATTAATTAATTAATTAACATTAAGTATATGAACCTTTTTTTTAAAAAATATTTGATGTATATTATGTGTTTTGAATGTTCTTTGCCTTTGTTCAGCTTTTTTTGTTGAAAAGATCCATACGTTGTTGTTTTTTTAAATCAAACAAAAACTTTTTCAAGTATAAATTCAAGTTGTTGTTTTTTTAATTTTACTGCAATGGTCTTCATTGTCCACAGGGCCGATGCATCAACTTCACCAGAGTTCAATGAAAATGAAACACAAACTACAATTTACAGCTGTGTTGTCATTAACTTTATATACATATATATATATATATATATATATAAAGTACTGACATCTAGTGGTGGCTTTGGTTTACAGTACCTGTACTTGTAAATTACAGTTCATTTGGAAGCAATCGGGAGTCAAACCTTGCAGAGATTGTTTTTCTTCACGTCATTTCGATCAGCAACCGTCCTCGTTTTTCATGGCATTGATTTTTAGTATCTTATGAATAGATTTTAAGTTAAGTACAGAAGCGTATTGCTGCCACAACAGAAAAAATAGGTTGTTATTTGAACAACTATTGAAATTTACTGTTTGAGCTTCAGAGTGAAGCTATTTGTAAAAAATATATTTTGTTTGCTTGTAGTTTTACAAAAAAAAGGAAAATATATGATACATTAAACCTGTGAACACAACTTTCAGTCTCTAGTGCTGTATCGTGTTTAAAATGTTGACGCTGTTAGGTTCCATCCTCACTAACGAGAAGTCGGAGACAGTACAACAGTATTACTATTTTAGACCAAACTGTCATATTATATTGTGTGACAAAAATGTTACCTGTTGTTGTTTCACTTAAAATACTTGTTTATTTGAAAAACAAAGCATTCATAGTGTCTTACTTTATTTATTTGGAAGAAAAAATATATATAATTGTCTTTTCACAAAGGCTTCAGTACAAGTACCAAGAAACACGTAATACACAGTAAAGTTTGAACAAAGCACATGAAAAACACTTTATAAAACATTTATAACATAAAATGAGCTTTTTTTTTTTAATGTACAAACAAACTGTTACAGATGTCCACTTATCACAAAAAGAGACATTGAGGATGACTTGTTTCATATCTGTGTTAAAGCTGTGCTCCATTAAAGTCAACACAATTCTGTCAAAGCTTAGCTGGTGTGTGTGAATTTAAAAAAAAAAATAATTAAAAAAATTTAAAAAAAAAAAAAAAGGCAAACCAGCATGGTCACTACATTAAGAAATAAACATTCAATATAGGTGCTGATACAAAATACAACTTAATACTGTAGGAATAAAGAGGCATAAAGTCCAGTAAGAAAACAGATGAAGATGAAGTGCATCGTTTAGCTTGTATGACATTACACAACTGGTTCACCAAAACATAAGTCAAAGTGCCACAAAGGAGTTCATGTTCGAGCCATATTTCATTGTTGCCGTTAGAATTGAAGCACTCAACAAGACGAAAAGGCAGAATGTCCACTTCCCGGCCTCCATTGTGTTGCAATAAAAACAGTTTGGTCCTTGAGTGTTTCCTCCTTTCGCAGTATGTGGCTGGAGTGTTATCATAAGTGATTGCTGGACACATTTCTTTCCACAACGATAGAAATAAGCGAGGTCCGCCCAACTTTTCCAACAAAGTGCCTCAGACAAAAGTGATGATCCAATTGAAAAAAAGACGAGGTCATGGAAACACGCAGGAACAAATTCCTCAGCATCAGAGAGCTCTAGTCACATATACTGTAACTACGATCAGGTTATAGTTATTAAAGTCTGTATGCTAAACTGCTGATTTGAGAAAATGCAGAATTAGCTGTTCCAGGTCTGGCCTAGGGAATGTACACTCTGTATGCATGTATGGCCATGTAGCTTTAACATGCTATTTGACATGTTTATTTACACCCTGCAGAGTGGACAAAATTGTCCTCATGATCGATTCTCTCGATGCAACAGGGAGGATCTACGGGGGGGGGAAGTAGAACTTTAATATGAAGGTCAAAGGGTGGAGTTTTGAGTGTTGTGTGTAATAGTTTCTATCCACGTGGACTCACCGGAGAGATCGACGACTGTCCTTCTCCATGTTGTTCTCCGGCCCTTCGCTCTCGTAAGAGGCAAGATGTAACTCTGAACAAACAAATCAGCACACAACATTCGATCATTGTCTCGTGGAGAGAAAAAATTACTCCACACAGACACTCAACTTCAGTCAGACTCATAATCCTTACACACAAAAAGGGCTCCTCAGTTTACAACTAAGTACCACTCCTATGAAGGCGACGCAAGCTTTGGATGCAAGTCGGAATGTTACCTACGCTAACACAGCAGTAAAGTCAAAAACATGGTAAAAATGTATTAAAAAAAAAAATTCCAGGCCACAAATGTGAAATAATCCACTGAAACACAGTAGGTGCGGTGGTAACTGAGCATGCTTTCACCGGGATGCAAACCAAGAAACCCCTGTAGAGACAGTATTGAGTAACATCTCTTTGTTAACCAATGAGGTGCTCGGCTAGAAATCTTAATCATAAACTCGATTTGATAAAGTGAATAATGGAACAAATTAAATTCTGGGTACCACTGTACTTGTCGGTCAAGTGTATAAAGACGCACAAAACAAGAAGTTTAACAGGTGGACTGACCGTCTTCGGCAAAGACCGGCGTGGTGACAAGATATTGGAGGATTCTGCGATCTCTGTCGAACGGGCAGATCACCTGACGCCACACCAGGAACTCGCTCACCTGCTTCGCCAGCTCCCAAAGTTTCTGGAAACAGATTTACTGTGAGGGTAATGTCTTGAGAAGAGGACTTTAATTAGCCACAAGGGGGCGTTATTACATTACTGTGTACTGCATGTGACTTTAGGGAAGCCTGCTATTGCATTGCCATTATTTACTCTCAGGCTATTGACACAATTGCAATTTTTGGCTCTCAAGTGGAACAACGTGGGTATCTGTCACAGAAGTGAAAATAGAAAAAACAAGGACTGACATCTTCAGATCGGAATCTGGCTTCTTCCAAATGTGGATACAAATCTGATAAATATCAGATATCTGCCACAGATTAGATTTATGCCATCAATGCGATGCCCCGTTCTGTGACGAATACATAATAATACCCAAATAACACAAATATTCACATTAAAAAACAACACCTGTAAATCTAAACTGCAGCGAAAGCATAGACCATTAAATTTGATGTAAATAAATAAAGGTGTGCCTATTATTAAATATGCAAAATAATTACAGACGGAGGCCAGTGGAGTAATGTGACAGTTAGCTTCATTTAAATCAATGGAGGGGAAGAGTACGCCCGGGCCAACTAAACCGAATGTAATTGTAAACGTTAACATTTTTTATTGCTTATGTACAATATTAAAATGTGTATTGTCAGTATACTTGGGAGTAAAACACTTGTCACTGTTCGGTGGTGACACTTGTGGAGTTCTGTGTCCTGTCAGTGTATACGCCACCATATTAGAAGGCACTTGAAATGCATATGGAAATAGAATTAAACAGGAATCATGCACTTGGGCTTATAATGTAAAATCGAGCCTCAGTGTGTCAAACAAGCATAGCAGTCTTGAGTTGTGAACCAACCTCAAAGTTGATGTGTCCGTTGGGCAGCCTGCTGGCACAGCCTTCATTCAGGAAGTAAATGTCTTTAATGAGCAGGCTGAAGAAAGGAATCACAATCTTCTCCTGGACGCTGTGTGCAGTCTCGGATCTCTGGGTGGCGCCGCGGAGCGCAGTGCGATAGTTGCTGAAGTTGCTGGATGGGTCCATCTGGTGCTGAATTAGGACAGACGCACGAGATATGAGACATTTGACAAACGAGCACAAGCGTTTTAATGTAAGTGCACAGTGGGATGGCCCGGGATGACATTTAGTGAGTGTGTGTGGGTTTTCTCACCTCGAGAATTTCAAACTTGTCAGTGTTGACTTTACTCCAAGTCTTTTTCAGTCTGGCAACGGGACTCATGTTCATCCCAGCTGAAATGCCACAAAAAGAGCTGATTTAGTAGAGAGTCCATTTCTGTTTTTCTTTAGGGTAACAGGGCTACACAACCATGTCCAATTGTATATTTAAAAAAACAAAACAAACAAACAAAAAAAACAAAGTACGAAAATCTCCTTTCACAAAAGCCTGCCATTTCACAGCTCTAAATTATAAATCACGCAAAGACGGACCAGAGGGAAAGACCTTCTGTTGATAAGCCTTTGGCGCACAGGCCGCCATAGCAACCAAGTGATAGCTGCAAACTCTGTCACGCCAACGGTGGCTATTTAAAAAACCCACCCCGAGGTGGCGTTGTGCCTGCTTTGTTTGGCTCAGTGGAAACAAGAAATCAGCACAACAGAGGGCTCAACATGGATGCTGTTTAAAAGACTAATTAGATTGAGCACGGGTATGAATGCAATGTCACAGTAGACGTGATCGGCATGGCCGTAGCTGTTGCAACATTAGCCTTCAGGTTAACTGCCAGTAACCATGCAAAATCAATACACTCCAAATTAATTGCTTATTGTTTATCGGGGGAAAAAAACTAAAATATGACAGTACTGGACAGTTAGATATAGTACATTAGTATTTTAAAAAAATGTGTGATCCATCAGCAATGAACGGGCCCTCGCACCCCCTTTTCATGGTGAATCCTAGATTGGTCATCAGATTTTGACGCCCTGTTTGACCAAAATTCGATGGCGTACGCAAAAAAAGCTTTGCAATTCAGCGTTGCCTATCTGTCTAGGATACCTGCTTTCGAGCGGGGCTCACTCTGGCAACTTTCCGAGAGTTCCTCGAACTGCAAGCACTAGAATTCACCCAAAATGTGTGCTTCAAACAAAAATGGTCAAGTTCCTGTTAAATTTTCAGGCCTGGGTCATTGAAACCTTTTCATGCGTCTTGTTATGACAGACATGTCCACAACATTAGAAACTGTCGGAGGCTCATATTTTACTCGAGTGATTTTTGGAGGGTTGTGTTGGGGACCCTTGCCATATGTAAATTTTCACCAGAATACACTCACTTCTAAAAACGTGTGAGTTTTCAGGCATGTTGAGCCTCACAAAAGTCGTCTCATTTGTCGGAAGAATAATAAAGACGATTCCATGAGGGCTTAACTACTCACTGATGATGGCCATGAGGGAGTTAAAGTTGCCAATGTTAAAACACTCCTGCGCCACATCGATGAAGAACTCGATGATGCGCGCCCTGTGTTTCTTCTTCACCGGCTAGAAGAGAACACAAGAGTCAACCCAAAAATATACTCCCAAGTGCCTGACATAGACCTCTGTGAAATCTTCACAAGCGAACAATGAACGTACCATACAGATTTCAGTGGCCACAAGGTAACTCAGTCTGTTGAACCAGTTCACGTACGCCTCCAGATTGCTGGTCTTGCGCTTTCTGAAGAAACCCTGAAAAGCACAAGTAGAGAGAGAACGTGGTCAAAACACAAGATGAGATGATTAGTTAAGTGTAAAAATTATTGACTAATCAATCAATTTTCTATAGCGCTTATGCATATGCAGAGTATCACCAGCTGACTTCGGGCAAAAGACAGACTACAGCCTGGACTGGTCGGCAGTTAAATGCAGGGCACATTTTGACTAGACGGGCAACCATTCACACTCACATTCCTACTGTTACTGAGTGGGAAGTGAACCCACACTGCCTGCACAGAAGTCAGGCAAATGAGTCAGCAGTAAATGTATCCCACCAGGTATCCCCCATGCATTAATGATACTAAAGATCAAATACAAAAGTTGATCGCTCCAATTATAAAGTTGATTCTAATTACACTTATCGTTTCAATTAATTAAATCTATGAGGAAAAAGGGACAAAGCGATACGGTTTTGAGGTCTCAACTACTGTTACAAATGCAAAAAATAAAACTGTAACCTGTGATCAGTACACAAAAAAAAAAAAATCTCAAAACGACAACTATTAATGCAATGCAACTATTCCCTGCTTTGCCCGGCAAGGTTCATAAAATTTGAAGGAACAAGTGCACGTCCATCTATTGAGCCTTTGAGAAATCTTTCTTATCTGTCAGTTTTCTGAGCAATTACAATTATTGGCTTAGCTAAGTTAAATGTCATGATTTTTTTTGCATCTTCCATCCATTGATCCATTTTCTGAGCCGCTTCTCCTCACTAGGGTCCCGGGCGTGCCGGAGCCTATCCCAGCTATCATCGGGCATGAAGCGGGGTACACCCTGAACTGGTTGCCAGCCAATCGCAGGGCACATAGAAACAAACAACCAGTCTCACTCACATTCACACCTACGGGCAATTTAGAGTTGTCAATTAACCTACCATGCATGTTTTTGGGATGTGGGAGGAAACCGGAGTGCCCGGAGAAAACCCACGCAGGCACGGGGAGAACATGCAAACTCCACACAGGCGGGGCCGGGGATTGAACCCCGGTCCTCAGAACTGTGAGGCAGACGCTCTAACCAGTCGTCCACCCTGCCCCACCGTGTCGCGTTTTTTCATCTTGTCTATGGTAATTATATAATGACAAAGAAAGGCTGTCTGCCTATCTGTCACTTCCTGCTGGACAGGATCTTGAGAGCCCTCACTCCCACGCAAGCCCTGCTACACAATAAAATCTGTGACGTGTCCGCTCTTTTTTTCATTTCCCCATCTCATCTACATCTGCCTTCGCATCACCTGGCTTACATTGGGTGTTTGTGTGGGGAATCTGCAAAAGGTGCTTCCATTATTTAAAAAAAAAAAAAAAAAGTAGTTATGTCCAGAAGAACAGCAATAGTGACAAACAAAAAACAAAGCTCAAAATCCAATCCAATTTTATTATTTAAGTTTTTGACTGGAATATAAGACTGTTCCAAAAATATCAGTGTCTGCATTGTTCTTTACAAACAAAATGTTCTGTATCAACTGAAAAATGCTTGAGGATTTTGCTTTGAGTCACTGAACTAATATTTACTTGTTAACCACTGTTTCAGTGTTGCATGGAGTCAACTGTCTTCTTCAACACCTGTATACCACTGAACCACTGGACTACATTCCACTTTTCCTCTGCATTTCTTGGTTTGACCTGAGAAACAGCATTTTTGATGGCAACCCACTAGTTTATGGGGCAATAGGGGGATTGGGTTTGCCACTCCAAAACATTAATCTTGGTATTTAACTAAAATGCAGACGAAGACATTGCTATTTTTCAATAGCCTAATCCCACATTCCTTTTTATTCACTTTTGGTAAAGGGACAACATACTAAATATGTATCTGATACATGTATATTCTTCATGTTTAGATCTGCAAAACAATGTGTAGTGTTTCCAATACATCTGCGTGAATGGAAAGTTATTACAAGGATGTAGAGCCTTTTAAACACACTGCTATTATTCTAAACACATTCATTCATTTTCTACAATTTATGCATTTCACAGTCGCAGTTGAGCTGTAGCCAATCCCAACTGACCTTTTGCCACAGGCGTGGTACACCCAAGATTGGACTCTGGTCACAGAGCATCATGAACACAAGTGTATATACATTATAAAAAATAAATAAATAAATAAAAGGTGCAGTAAAAATATACTTGACTTGGCCTTGATGACATAATCCCAGACATGCTTACACAACAGTGGTGGTGACACGCTGCTATATCTCAAGACTTTTTCCCATACTAACCCTTGCAGAAAATGGTCTTATATAACTGGCGACGGCCCGACACACAATCACAGAGCTTTGGTCCGCTACAGTGCTGATAGCAAGGCACCCTTCAGTTGACTCATAGCGCCCCTCGCACGTCACACGCTCGCAGATTGGCTGTTTCCCATTGTGTTTGATGCACTTTCAAAAGCTACTTCAAATAAAAATAAAAAATTAAAGTTGAGAAAAATTCACACTCAACAGCCAGGGAAATGCTTCATGTGGTTTCTAAAGCTCTCTAAATTAGACACAAAGACAAAAATAGCAAAGGAAAAACATTAAAATCAACTGTTGGCTTTATTTGACGCTGTTAATTACAAACCTAACAAACCACATTGCAGTAAGTCGTTCCTTTTAAGAGAGTACGTAGCGTTCATATCTATAAAATAAAACACTCAAGTGTGGTTGTAATCTTTTCTGTTTTGAGTCCAATTGTCACACACAGTAATACATGATAACAGTCAGTGCATACGCTACCTTATGGTTCTCTAGGGGGTCCTTCAAGGCGAAGGTCTGGATAAACTCCTCAGGTCCGATAAAACTCAGCCTGTCCTGTGAAGCAAATGCACAGAAAATATTAACAACAATAATACCAGGAGAGAGATGCTGATGAATAGAAATCTTGATAACTTTAAATGAAAGGATTACCACCAAAAAAGTGCACACATCTGACAAAGCCCTGGCAAATTGTTTTAACGGCCACAAAAAACAACTCAGACAGAAAGCTTTTTGTTTTTACAGAAAATGTAAACAAACATTCCACTCATTTTCACGTGTGAAACTGAAGTGAGACAGCCAAATAAAATAAAAGCTGTTTAAGTTTCGCATGAAGCATTAAAAAATTGTTTGTACACATAACCAAATATATTGTAGATTTACTTAAGTGCTGTTAACATATAACTACATATAGACTTAACAGAAAACTATAAATGTTTAAAAACACTTATAAATCCCCAAATACACACACCTCGAACCAAGAAGTGCTTACCAGTTCAATGTGTGTCAGCTGTTGAGCAAGGACGAAGGGGTCATCGCACACGCTCAGAACGTCGCTTCTTGGCACCGATTCCCTTTTGCTCTTTAGGGAGACGGGGCGCTCGGTCGCTACTGCACTTAACGCAGCTACCGCTTCCTCGTATTGGCCGAGGGCAGACAGGCGTTTTATTAGGCGCTGGGTCATCTGCTGCATGGCCCGCCAAGAGTACTGGTGCAAACAAAATTTAAATTATAATCAAAAAAAAAACTAATAATAATAAAAATATAAACATAATTCAATGCATCAAAATCAATGCATTTCCAAAAATCTATGGCCTCGATCAAATTAAAGTGTTTCAACTACGGAGAAAATGTGACACCAACCTCGTCCCCTCTGGCCACGTGATGCGTCATGTCCTTGAGACAACGCATCATCCGCTCGTCCCTGAAGTCGTACGGGAAGGTCTCGGTCCACTCGGTCAGCAGCTGCACCAGCTTTGGCGCCACTTCACGGAAACGGATCTGGGCAAACATAACAGGACAAATAGTGGCATCATGAAGGGCTTTGCTCATGGAGGTTTGTTTGGCAAAATCACAATAATTGCTTCTTATCTACATTGTTCTACTTTTGTCTGTTTAACAAGTCAGCTGGTCAAACTTTGTACACCAAGTACCACCTAACAAAAATACTTCTCTCCAAGTACCACTATCATGACCAACATTAAAATACGGTAGCACAGAAGGCCCAAGTGTTTATCAAAAATGAGACCGAGGTTTTGTTCCTAAAAAGTATTATCTAATCGTAAGACACAGTAACATTAGGAACAGTTTGAACATAAACACTGCGCTTAAATATTGTGAAAAAAACCTTACTTAAATAATGATTGTATTATGTTTTGCACATAAAGGTTAAATAAAAATTCTACCTAAATAAATGTTTAAAAGCAATCAGTTTTTAAAAATGAAACACAAATATATTGTACTGAAAAGTTAAAAACAACTGAAATGTACTTAAGCAGTGATTCTATCACATACCACCGTATTCCTGCAAGTATATCAGCTTTCCCTTCAGATTTATTAACAAGTAGGTAATTATGAGGAGAAAATCGAGACCAGAGGATCATCATTATTTTAGTATACAGTATATACTCTTTGTTTAGTGTTGTGCTGTGAGACTTTGTCAAATATGTGCCTTGGCTCAATAAAGGTTGGGAAACTGGCCTGTGAGATTTTTATGTATCCAGTGTGCTTGTATGTGTGCATGCATGTCTGTGGGAACATAAATCTGTTGACATGGTAACAATGTGGGAACGCCTAAACATTTGGAGACCGGCGTCAAATAGTGTATATAAGACCGTGTGTAAATAATCCACCCACCTTATCCAGCAGGGTGTCTCCCGACCGCTGCTGCTCCACACACAGGTGACAAACTCTGGTCATGAGCTCGTAGGGGTGCAGGAAGAGGCGTGAGCTCAGCAGGAAGGTGAAAACGTACGACCTCTGATCATATGAAGGACACAGAAGAGAAGTATGAGTGAGGACTGAAATATACAGACTGACTATAAAAACAAGAGAGGCCATGTGACTTACATCAGGGTAGTAGTCCACGGTAGGGACCAAGTGTTGAATCAGTGCCTCCAGAGATGCTGAAACCAAACTGTTGTCGTGGTAACACATTTCCCCATAGCTGGCGGTGACCCCGTGTATGTTAAGCCGACTTTTGGCCGCGGCGCTGCTCCGACAGGACTGTTCGCTGCCGCTGCTGGTGCTGGTTTGACGGTGCACTCGTGCGGGACAGGTCGTGGTGTGCTGGCGCGGGCTGTGAGGCTGCGTGCTGGAGTACAGGTTGTCCGAAACGGCACTCTTGCTGCTGTAATGACGTTCTTTAGTGCTCACGGAGTCCACGGGAACACCGCAATACACGCTGTGAGCGTGCGGTATGTCATATGGGTTCTCTGCCAGAGAGTACGCGCCATTGTAGACACTTTCCTTGGTGGTCTTTGCAGAGGCGCAGTGGCGGTACGGGCTGTGTGGCTGCTGGTAGTTGTTATTGTTGCCACTGTAAAGGCCACAGTTGCTGAACTTTCCGGCGTATGGGGTTGTGGGAGGCATGGCCACTTGGGGAGAGACCAGAATAAAGAAAGTATTATTTTCTAAAGCTTTCATTCTTTTTCATCGCTTTTTTGGTCACATTTTTTGGGTTGTTTTGTTGTGTTTTACTATTATCGGTCGTTCCCCTGTTTACAATGGTATGTTAATAATGTTATTTTAAATATTGCCTGTGAAGGGGGTTCTTGGTTTACAACAGTCCTGAAATAAAAGGTTTCAAGGTTATGAATGGTGCACAATACAGCGAGTAAACTTCTGCATATATGCACTTTCACATTCACAGATTTCTTTTAACCTATCAACTGTTATTTGCTGAAACCTCACCTATTTGCTGTTTTCCAACTTAGGCCAAAGCCCAGTATTTTAGATAAGTATTTCTTTGGTGCCATTTTGTGGCATTTTGGTGTCAAGGGACTAGGTTGAAATTAATTGAGGAGCTTTATGAAGAGCTGTCCTGCCACCTTGTGGCACCTATAGGCAATTGTAAACCTTTTTTCAATTAGGAATTTTCACTTTTGGCCACAGGGCTCCATCGCTATTCGCCTTGAGTTGCGTGGGTTCACTGTAAACTCGTTTGCAAACCGGCGCAAGACTTATTATTTACTATTTTTCATTTTTTGTTTTGTTTTTCCAGAAGTGCTTTCTATATGAATAGTTACTGTTGCTTTACTACCTCATTAGCATGAGGTTAGTGATAGACTACAGCGAATTCCGATATGGTTATGCTGCCACCATGGGAATGGAACACTGTCATCAACCTAGGACTCTCTGTATAGTTAAAGGTTTTACAGTGGAGATGGTTTAAACCTGTAAAGGATTTGTTTGATTTCCAATACTTCCAATCAGAAAAGATTTGCCAAGAAATCTAAACAGCTTTTATTTGTTGGAAGAGACTTGGTAAACAAAACTACTCACTGTCTCTTTGGCTTTGCTTTTTCATGGTATCTACCAATAATAAAAATTAAAAAAAAGTGGGCTGAATATGAGGTTCTGTTATATGTAACTACTACCGTATATTGGGAAGGCATAACACACAAAATCCCTCTATCAAACTCTTGTGCAACCTGTTGACTATACCGTGCTTGGAATGTGGTCAATCTTTAAGCAGCATTCGCAGGTTGTGCAAATAACAGGAAAGCTGATCACCCAAAGTAGAGACTCAGAAGTGTGTCAAAGTAATTACGCTTAAGTCACATAATTGTAGCCCTCCTCTGTGCATTCCTTTAAGGCTTTGAACTTTGTGAAGACACCCCATGTGGAAATTCACTCTGCTTTACAACATGTTTTTATCCTACATACACCCCCTTTGTGCTGTAAATGCACTTTTTTTTTTTGCTTGGTTCAACCTGAAAGGAAAACAAACAGGCAGACGCATGGTCTCGGGACAGCAGTGATTTTATTGTCTTAATGGTTAAGATAATTGGATCTGAGAAAGGTAAGCTGATCCTAAATCACCACCCAGGCATGCTTTAACTTTGGAGCCATCCTCATCCTGTCTTAGTACCATATGCCAGTGTAAATCAAGCTGGCTTACACGCACACGCACAGACAAAATGCATACCTCACACACTGATGTGCATATACAACGTGTCAGAAAACAAAAGCCCACAGGAATCCAGCAGGCTTTTGTTTGTCCATCATACGGCCGACAGAGGAGGGCCTGCTTCAGCCAGCATCACGCACACACACACACTCTCAGACACACACATAGGCGCACACTTGGCGCCGTGCCACTGCCAGCCAGTCCAGCGGCAGTTTGTCTACTGAACTCTGGGAGCTACAGTCGTCCTCCTAACCGAGTTAAATGATTATTGTGGCTTTAACTTGCTCAAACTTACAATATGTCATCTGGAAAGGCCCATGAAGGCGGTCAACTCCACATGAGAATCAAACATTATATACTTTCTTCTTCTTCAAAGGGCTGACCATCTTTGTAAGAGGGGGGGCATCCAAAACATTTGGCTCTTTGGGCTGAATTCCTTAAAAGTTGACCCCTGTGAAATTTAGTACTTCCATAATGCAGCTTGAAATCTTACACTAAATTGTAGGTTGGACAACTTAATTATGACATTGGGAGCATAATTTAAAGTTAGCATTCTCTATGATTCCAAACTCCAAAAGACTACAGCCTTTGAAAAGTAATTTGATGTGGGGATAGAAGCACAATAAATGCCTAAACTAAAAACCACAAGTATACAGCCTCTCTGCTTCGTCAATGACTATGTTAATTTATACGTTTTAAGTTCATTTACCCTTTAATCTGGAATCATTTATTTTCATGACACTACAGACAATAACTTTTCTGCAGGCCAAAATTTAAGTAGCACTCTCAGTTCATCAAAAGGTTAAAAGTGAAGTTAAGGAGGAACTGCAGGCTGTCATCTCCTAATGGATCTAAACAAGCGTGTGTGTACTGTGAAGTGTTTCAAAGAAACAGCAGCAGCAACACAACACGATGTTCTGGTTTCAACGTGTCGAAGCCATTTGCGGAGCAAAAACGAGAAAGTTTGTCTTTGTGTTGTAGAAAAGCTGCACATTAAGACTACGGACCTTAATGGATTGATTGATTAGGTGATTGTTGGAAAAATGGAGTGCACCACTTGGATAGTTGCACCAGTAAAGGAGCTGCGGAGTCAGTCTCAAGTAGTTTGCGGTCTTAAAAAGAACAATATGACATTCAATATGGGAGTTGAGCTGCATCCATGCTAGAGGTTACTCCTCCTCTTGGTTGGCAGCATTATTGTGCTCTATACGACACAGGAGTTCCGAAAATTTGGAGATTCCACCATCCATTCAAAGCTAATATTACAGAAAAAAATAATCACATAATTCATTCTTAATTTACCAAATTTACAGTCAAATGCCACTTCCTGGTCAAAACAATAACAAAGGATCCCCATTCACAGTGACCTCCAAAAAGCTTAAATATGTTTGTGATGGTCCCAAGACGACAAACGTAGTTTCAAGGTTACAAACGCACACAAGAACTAGTTTCCAAACCAGCCCGCTCAGTTACAGCTGTATTTCAAATTTATGGAATAAAGGTTTTGTTCATAAAAATATTAACTGCAGTTATGACTTCATCAATGCGTTAGCTGAGCTTAGGTTATTGATAGACTACGGCACGCTCCGAACAAATTTGCATTACATCGCCGCCCTAGAAATGGAATGCGGACGTAAAGGAGGACCCCAGTGCACTACACAAACACAAAGCTACTTAAGTGCTACGTCAATCATAGGCTAACACGCAGAACCATGGCTTCCATTTTCACAGACTCGTTTGGTGTTTTACACGAAAACTGTGATGCTGTCGTTTTTAAAAACGTTCGACCCATTTTTCAAATGTTTTAAGATTTCAGATTTTTTTTTTTTTTGAAAGTCCAAAATTACATTTTTTTAATTCTTTTTTTTTTCAGTTTTTAATTGTTCTGTGTAAATACCCCTTATGCTCTGTGAATGACTGAAATGTGGCCCAGCGCAGATTTAGACTTTGCAGTGCACTGCAGATAGTTTCCAAAAAAATAATCCCTGTACCTTCAGCATGCTACTTTGTCCAAATTACATTGTGAGATTTAAGAAAAAAGAAAAAAGGTACAGCGGACTATGTAGAAGGGTGGGGGTCTGGAGGATGAAGGGGGGTGGTCTTCCGACAATAGCGGTATTATCTGTCCTGTCATGGTGTTAACAATCGCACAAAGACCCACGGGAAGAGATCAGAGCAGATCACACACACAGCAGCTTTCACATACTCGCCACCATCAGGCTGTGTGACGCCGCTGTGCCATTTGTAGGCTCCATCATCAGTTCCACATCACTCACAAGTAGTATAGATTATTATCCTCGCATAAATATCATCTGCACTGACCTTGCAGACTGTAAAGCCACACTTGTATTTGCAAAAGGGCCATAAACAAATGAGCATTTGTGTTGGTGATGATGAAATATGTGGCTATCGAAAATCATTTACAGATCTGAGTAGATATGACAAGTACACGCTCTTAGGGGAGAAGGTCAGCTACAATTATGATGTTAAGTATGAGCAGCTGGCTCAGGCGTTCAACTGTAAATTGCCCTCAATGAAAGCCAGTTGAGCCCTTCGAACATCTCCATGACCCAGTAACAGTCTGCTGTTCCATAAGATGGATGGACTTTGGACAAGTATTAGCCATTAAATAACCTCCGAGGTTTTCATTAGTTTTTTTCCATATTAGTTAACAGGATTACACACAAAAAAGACATATAGGAGAGGATTTCTTTTAAATATTCTGTTTGGTGACTTGGTGGCACTCAAATATGCAAACTATCTGTTGTTTAACCATTTGAAGGGTCCACCCAATTAAGTCAATCCCACAGAGCAGCATTATTGCAGAGTGTCCCTTAAAGTACAAACTTTGTTGTGAATGTGGATGATCCCAATATGAAGGACAAGATAGAATGTTTTACGTTCCCTTTGTTCTACACTTAACCTCATGTACTTTGGCTATAATAAGGTATAACAGTCACGTAAAGGAGAGGCTTGTTTTTCTCAAGGCAAAACATGTTATGGTCAGCTCTATTAGTAACAACAAACGAGGTTAAAGTCCAAGTACATTGCACACTCGTGGTTTCCTCAAAGCGGCAAACCTTTTAAAAACAGACTGTGGAGACCAGCACAAATCACTTGTTTGTATCAACCTTGCCTGCCAAAAAAAAACTAAGGAATGAGGGGGAAAGTCCACCTTTCTCTTTAAAACCGGCTCACCTACTCTTAGCACTGCAGGGTTGTTGTTTTTTTTTTAACTGCACTGCAACATTCTAAGACATGGTCGTAATATTTTGCACCTCTCGCATAGCTGAATAATGTAACATTAAAAACACCTCAGTTGTCCCCTTTTTCTCGGCTAACCACTTTCAAATGCTTAACCTTGGTTATGAGTTAATGCATTAGAAAAATGTGTTTTTTATTTTTATTCCAAGTACATGTGGACATGAGTCGGAGATGGTGGATTTAGTCGCAATTAAAAGTTGTATTTCAACATATTGAAACAAACAAATTAATTTGGGGTGGTACGATATATCAATAACATGGTAAAATATCTTATTATCCTGTTACCTTTCACAGTATTAATACTGAATACACCAACATCAGATAATGATGCCGTTGCTGTCAGACATCTGAATATGTGCAGTTGCACACTTAATGACAAGATTTTGAATGACGTTTTTGTCCGATGAAAAACATTCGATTGGTTTTGTTTCAAAAAAAAAAAAAAAAGACTAAAGAGTCACTCCACTGTAAAGAATGGAGCCAGTTGGGTTACTTTGTCTTAATAAACCAACTGCTGGCATTAAGCTGGTGGACTTTCCTAAATAAAAGTTATGTGGTTGTCTTAAATAAACAATGTGGAGTTCTCTTTACTTAAACTTAAACTAAAACTCTCTTTACTTAAACTTAAACTTAAACTGGGAGTGGCAATAAACAGCTTGAAACAAGTGCTGGCCCTCTATTTTGAAGAACTGTTCACTATCTGCCAAACCATCTAGTGCTCATATCTCAAACTTGTGTTTGCAAGTCAAAGCAAACATTTGGCCAAGCGACGGCTTGTATCTAAAAAAAAAAACACATAAATTGGGTCACTTGTAAGTCGAGGTACCACTGTATCTGTATTTGATTTGCTTATTTCATCAATTACTACGAATGCATAATGTGTAAGAAGACTTTATACGGGTATTCCTTTCTTTAGTGACATATACGGATAATTTCCCAATACACTGATTATTGAATGATCACTACCATATTGTCACTGGCCAACTATCACAACAATATGGTAACAGGAGTTACTCTACGATTCCCACCCTTACCATCCATATCACCAATCCAACGACAGCTGGCATGGGGCTAAGGTGGGGTATTAACTTACTTTTTTGTGTTTGGGTGGTTTAACTGATGCTGAGACAAGTTTCTGCAGTAGATCACAAGCCTCATTTCTAATACCATATTTCTCTTTCTTCTTGTCTTTTCAAGCACGAGAACCTGCCTCAGTCTCTATACACCCCCAATCTTATTTATTTATTTAGGGGGATGGGGGGGGCCTCTCACTTCCGTACCAACGGCACCAGAGTTCCAATGTCGTCATCACCTGAACGGACAACACAAAAGTGGAACTGAAAACTGCAGATGCCCCACACACACACACACATAATTCACACATACGTGCGTGCTCTATCCATACTCACACACCCCTGAATGATCTAGTAGGCTAGTACAGTATTAACCTCGAGGCGGAGGGGATAAAAACACATTATCTCCTCTCCTACGAGGATATAATAAACCTAAGCTTTCCACATTGGCTTTTCCCCTCTCACTCCCATGAAAAGAATGACAGCCCCAACTACAGACTCAAAAGCGAGTGAGGATGTGTCACTTTAAAAGGTGAGACAAGATTATTTTTAGACCAGGTGGAGCACCGAGGGATGCTTTCTGGCTACCTTTATGTAAATTATTAAGTGTTGGGGTGTAATTTTAGGGGCTTACGTGGCATCTGTCAGGTAGGCTAAGATGAAAAGTAAAATAAAATAAAAAAACAATACAAAATTTTTTTTTAAAAAGGACTAAGAACGAGAGAGGTAAAGCCTTTTAAGCATTTTATTTTTTTATTTTTTTAGGACTGCAACTTGGCCTGGAGTACACACACTTTTTATTCTCCCCATTTCTTTTCCCTGCAGGCACACACAATCTGTTATTCTCTCTCTCGCTCACATACACGGGCACCATGCCTGGTCCACATTATGGGCTCGTGAGTCAGAACACAGTAAAGTCAGAGCTGCGTGTGGGGGGGGTGGGGGGCATGCTGTGCAACCACAGTCCCATCACAGGTGCTGCAAGAGCAATGTTTGTTTGTGTAGGACTACAAGCCTAATTATAGCCTCTTCGGCGTGGTAAACAAATAACACATTGGCCAAGTGTATAAAACAGCATGTGCCTTGTAACAAAGGTTGATCATTTGGAGTTAAAATTACATAACGAAGTTGAGTTGTATTCACTTCACAGTCTGGGCGCTTGAATGAAAGTAAGACTTTAAAGAACCTAACGAGGACTGTAAACAGTCATTAAGTATTCTTAGCAGCACACATTAAAATGTATTTTGGAATTTAAAACGCAAACTTAATGTGCTCGTGTCATTATCGAAGCACGCTTAACACTTGCCTACCTTGTGATGCGATGCAGCTCAACGTCCGAAAAACAAAGAGCAGTTAGAGGGCAAAACTAGCCAAAGCGTTCGTACTTTTTTTTTCAGACACTCTTATCACACGCGGATAAAGCTGCACGGCCCGTTCTGTACTGATAAGTCTTTCAGTAGGTTATCCACGCTGCTCTGAGCTCCATTGTGTGCCTCGTCTTCTCTGCTGTTATTTGAGTCGCCTTCAAGCAGTGGCCACTCGTAATGTTTCTCGCTACCAGGTCTATTCAAATGACTCCCACAGAGCCGCGAAACCTGACCAATCATTGTTAAGAAGGCGGGCTGCCGAGGCGGCGAGTGGACCAATCGCTGCGGAATGTAGGGAAAATCGAAATCTAGCTAAGTGCTGATTGGCTTGCTGGCCGCCAAGTCCATTTTCTTTACCCACAGCAATGTTTTTGTTGGGAGGGCTGCCTGGGAAAATGAAAGGTGCAAGGTTTCCGGATGCAATGAGCGTTTGTGTGTGGTTGTTTTAGGTAAAAGCGTGTTCAAATCAAATGTTGGAGAAAATGTTGTACTCTGAAGACATTTAGTTTAAGTAGAATGTTTAAGTAGTACCTAGTGCAGTCTTACCACAATAGTATGAGAATCACAAGGATAACTCACAGATTTTCAGTTTTTCATAAACAGGACATACTTTGGAAGCCCAATCATAGGCGAGGTTAAGGGGCGGGGGAGTCATAATTATGAGGCCCAGTAAACACAATGATAACCGGCCTGTCCCGATTTTGCCCAATTCTAGGCCAAGAAAAAGAAATGGCAGTCTATTTTATGTCTTATAATGTTATCCTATAAACTTATCCTTTACTCTGATGTGTCTTTAGGGTGAATTTGTCCCAATATTAGGATCTAAAACAGGTTGGAGCTAAAATAAATTGATAAAAAAAAAAATTGGTGTTTGGGGACAGTTCGACTAATCCTGAGTCACGTCATGAATTGTGACGTGAAACAAGAACAAGGAAGCGACCGTAAATAAAAACAAACTTGTCCTACCTGATGTCGTATGTTGGATAATTGGGTTCTTTATTTCACGGCATCGCCTTTCTACAACACTCCCACCTCCAGTTCCTTCGGCAACGTCATCGCTTGGTTATGTGATATTTCTGTCTTGTCTTCTGTGTTTAAAACCAATAAAAAGAGAATTTAAAGAAATAAACTGGTTTTATAAAGTGTGATTAAGGCAAAAGTCACACACACGCACTCGTATTTGTGTGATGTGCCCTTAAGGGGATTGGCCTAGTAGGTGACAGCAAGGTGCTCTGACTACTACACGGATCAGTGGGAGAAGAAGAAGAATCTTTTATTGTCATGAACATGCACATGAAATTTGTTCTCTGCATTTAACCCATCACAGTGAACACATACACATTAGTGGAACACACTGGAGCAGGGGGCAGCTGAAGCACCCAGGGAGCATTTCAGGGTATCAGTGTCTTGCTCAAGGACACCGCAGCCGTGAGTCCAGGGGATGTTGGCAGATGGTCCAGTCAGGGTTTTGAACCCAGGTCCCCCACGGTGGCAGGCAACGATCGTAACCATTGGGCCACGGCTGCCCGAGGTAGTGTTTGCTGCATGCTTCGTGTGATTGTTTTTGTACTTGCGTGTTCTGTTCAATGAACAGCTGAAAGAGCATCTGCGACGGTTGCTTTTGTTTTTGTTTTCTTTACTCATGTGGCAGCCTATCTGAAGCTTGCCCATAACTCAAAATCTGCCTTGAAACACAAAGCAAAACATTGGCGGCTCATACCTAAAAAAACTAGTAAGTTAGGGCACTCATAACTCAAGGCGCCACCATACTGTATAATGAAAAAAATGACTTTTTAATTCCAAGCATACAAACAATTGGATCTCAGGAATGGCTGCCAATACATTAAAATTGTAATTAAACAACCACGTAAATCTTTTGTTACAGTATATGCTTATTTCCAAAATGTGTCAATGAATTAGCCATCCTCCACTTCCGCTCCACTGTTACCTAAGGTTAATTTACATAATAACTGCCCCCCAGACCTAGGTTCTCCACTCGCGAGGATCCAGAGCCACTTTCAAGCAACCTTCATCATCTGTTTTGTTTGGTAATGTGTCCGTGCACCACATACATACAGTGTAGTGTATGAACTGTTGCCTCCACGAGTAACAATGTGTTAAAATGCATTTTATTGTCTTTTTCTCCACACTCCGGGATCCGCGGTTGGAAGCAGAAGCTAGACGGCGGTCTAAGCGCGGACTCGCCAGCCTTCCAAGCGATGCTGGAAAGGAGACAGGCAAACGCCCGTCAGAATGTGCACACTCGCCGTCAAGATCCAGCCCATTGTTACACACACACTTGTCGGTAAGATCACAAGAGCCAGCCCGCCAATCCGGAATGCACATACTTGCTGGTGAGATTCAGCCCACTGTTACACATTCTCTCGTCGGCTTGATCCAGCTGCTGTTACGTATACACTTCCCAGCGAGATGACGAGAGGCAGTCCACGAAGCCTCTCTCTAGTCGTAAATCTCGAGAACAGGCAAATTCCACAGAGGGAGGCCAGAACGGAGAAGATGAGAGACAGACCGAGATTTGAATCCTCTCAACTGTGAGGCTGACATGCTACCTCTTCTCCGCCATCGTGTTGCCCCAGAATACTTTATTTACTGTAAATGTTGTCCATTGTTGTCACACTGCTGATGGATAGAAATGCAGAAATTAAGTCTAGAAAATACACCAACAAACACAAGTGTCCAAGCTCAGTAGTTTACTTGAGTTTACACAACAGACAGTGATGGTAAAAATGAAATTTGCAGGACTTTTCTTTATGCGAACTGGATGCAATGGTAGAAACACTGTTATACTGGCTTTTACAAATATCCAGTGGGGCTTAAATAGGATTTTGTTGCCATGCAAACTGATAGCCAAAGTACAGTCAATCCAATAATACTCCGTATTGGAATGCCAACAGGACATTGGTTTTCACATATTCCAACAACAGGAATATGTTCAGTAATTATGGCTGACTCGCACAGAGCTCGTCCGCCAGCAGGTAAAACGGGCTTAGCAGGAGTGTTGTTCTGTTTCGATTACACTGAATAGTATAAAACACATCTAAAACTAAATATTCATAACATCTTGCCGCCAGATTTCTAATGTTGCCTAAATTGGGATCATTAAACAAGGTAGGTCTACGGTCGTCCTGCCACCCAACTCAGCCCAGTCCTGTCCTTTCCATTGCATAAACATCAACTTACATAAACAGACAGTTCTAGGTATTATGGCCGAGCCCTGCAGTTGTGGGATGCATTCATGTTTTTGATCGCTGACGCCTCTTCCATTGTGACACATGGTTCTTCAGGCAATAATAGATGATCTCTGACTCAACCGGGCTGCAGGGGGGATTCTCATTACAATGAACTAACACCTACACCACTCACTCCACTGGCTTCTTTTCTACCCGCTTTCACTGTGTGTGGATTGGGAACTCATTGCATTTAAAATACACCCCTCTTCCGGTTCAGTTTTCACCTTGAGGGTTTTGACTTGTTGACTGTGGGAGATGATGTTCTCTCTAGGGAGAGGTTCCTGTAAGAGTGGTGTGTGAAATCAAGGACATCTTCAGCCTAATAGCATACTTTCGGAAAACAAAACAAAAAAAACACCTCAAATTCAACAAAGAGGAGTAAAGTCGCCTCGATTTAAGATTTGCGAATTACCATGACCTGGATGACTGAGAATCTACATGGACTTAAAGAAAAAACACAATTAGTACTTTGGTGTTTTTTTATCGATGTTGATGTTGTGACAATAAGTTAAAAATGACTTGGCCAATTACAGTATGCTATTAGGCTAACAATATTTGCATAAATAAGATTAAAATTTCGTTTCACGATATTTAAAAGAACATTTGCTGAGTTTCATAATTATTTCACATTACTTTGATACAGCATACCACGTAAACACAGGGAGAACAGGCAAACTCCACACATGAAGGCCGTAGCTGAGATACGATCGTTGAACCTTGGAACTGTGGGGCAGACATTCTAACCACTTAATCACAGTGCTGCGTACAGCACTGTGATTAAAAGACAGTTTTGTTTTGTTTTTTTGTTTGTTTGTTTGATTATTTTATTTGCAAAGTGACCATTAAAAAAAATCCCAGATTTGCATCAATTTCACTCAAATCCAAAAGAGAGCTTTTTGGTTAAAATGTTTATGTTTTGCACTGTTTTGCATTTCTGGTAATCATTGACAAAACAAATGATGTCAGCTGCCTGCCACCCCTGTGCCGTCGTGTGGGATCACAATGACAGCTGGGTGAGATCATTACGAAGTGGGAAGGGGGTTGATGGGAGCGGCAGGTACCCTCACAATTTCGGGGAAGGGGGGTCAGAAGTAGAGTGCGGATTTACCGTGGAATCTGTTCACTATAGCGGCACTTTCGTGTGTATTTTCATGGTCGACCTGCAGCGGGTGACAAGTGAGGGGATAGTCCCGATCAGAGGGGTTGAGTGGGGGTTGTTTAGGTGGCGCAGGAAGGGGGAGAGGAAGACGGGTGATTCACTGGCTTCCAGTAAGAGCCCCGTCTCAGCTACTGGAAGCCCCCTGACCCTTTTGCATTGAGACAATACATGGCCAGTCATCTGTGTTTTCCACTTTGGAGCACAAAAGTAGCAGGGAGGTCGTAAATATATGAAGCCGCCAATTATGTAGGCAGAAGCTGCTTTTCTTGGACTAATGGATTTTATTGCACACGTCCACATGGAAACTATTAGGTTTATCAATTCAAAACAATTTCCGTGGATGTGTCGCAAGCTTTTAGTATTTCTGCATTATCATGACGTGTTTTGGTCTGCAGAAAAGTGGTTTAAAGATAGATTTTACAGAAACATGAATCATACGTGCGCACTCATCACTCCTCTCTTCCACAGAAATAGCCTCAAACACATGCACAGTGGGCACCATTCACTGATTTGTCCGCCTGTTCTGTTCTTTATTGGAACTGACCCATCTCTCTGTGTGACCCTCTGGCCTACAAAGTGAGTTTCTATAGCAACTTCAAGACTGCAAAGTGGATCACCTTCACCCAGTGAAGACGATTCATGGAAAAATGACTATCAGTGCAACAACGATAGTCTTTCCCTTACTTTTTGAGGGGTGTTTAATAAATAAAAGCAGGAAATACAGATTTGTTTGGTGACAATTCATTTCTAAAGCAGGGTACACACATACTAATAATAAAGCAGAATTTTAAAATGTTTCCTCAAATTGTCCAATTGACAATAGGCCCAATTGTCGGGTGTCTCGATAAGATTATACTAAGCGAT
Source organism: Phyllopteryx taeniolatus (assembly GCF_024500385.1). NCBI lineage: Eukaryota > Metazoa > Chordata > Actinopteri > Syngnathiformes > Syngnathidae > Phyllopteryx > Phyllopteryx taeniolatus. The sequence continues at coordinate 9,239,140 of NC_084516.1, read as the reverse complement.
TATCCTGTGGTGGTGATGGTGATGGTGGAGGTGGTGGGCGTTTGGCAGGGGGGGGGGGGTTGCAATTTGCTCTCCTCGATCTGCATAGAAAATGGTCGCTACGGACAATCACAAATGTTAAACCTGTTCAGTATTTACATGAGAAACCTTTATATCTGGTGAACACTGAGTTCAGCCAAGCCACGGACGAGTGATTGTGACGTCAAACAGAACATTAGCCAAATAGGAAGTGACCAGAAGCTAGCGCTGCTGCCGCATTTCAGTATCAGAGTAGTAACTGCTGAGTTTTATAATAACGTGTCTAATAACATGTCTCCCAAGTCAGTCACAACAATAAAAATGACAAGGAACAGCAATTGCAATGTAGTTGCCAGATAAGCTAACAATTAGCCTAACTTCATCTACTGTATTTCTTCTTCTAGAGGTCTGGCTGCCCCCTGGCACCATGCTGCCTCTCACAGGTGATCATTGGTACTACATCAGACTTCTGATTCAGGTCAGGAGACTCAGTGGAAATATCTTTGTGTGTATGGTGTTTTGTGTTGGTTATCTCGAGATTACCACACACTATCAGAGCAATAAGCACACACTTGCCAATTTTTCCTCGTGTGCAGTGTCTCTGAAAATTTGGCTATGATGTTAAAAACCAGAATATGTGTACCTGGCTTAAGGCTGGAGCGTCTCTGGCTCTCGACCACCGTCAAACAGCATAAACATTCAAAAGTATTTTGTCAAACTGGAACACTGCTTAAGATGTGTCCCTTAAGCATCACCAATTATTTTGTTTCCTGTTTTGTACTTGCATATGGTGACAATTCTCACTGCTAAAACAGACCTCCAGGACAACATATAGTACAGTATAAATTCATATGAACACACCTCTGAATCAATAACTTTATCAATCTGGGATTAGGCTAAATCCTTTACCATTCTCCTGAATTTTAATTCCAAAACATGTTAGACAATTCTGCGATTCCAACTTGGTTCGAACAGTTTGTAGAAGGCCATTTTCTGTTCCAGCATGCCTGTGCCCCAGTGTAGAAAGCAAGGCCCATAATGGAACGATTGGTAGAGTTCGGTTTTGAAGAATTTGCGCAGAAACCTGAACTCAACCCTGGGTGTTAAGGCCAGATGTCAAAACTTGTTTTTATAATATCATGCAGAGTATGTAGGCCTATAAATGGCCATCTCTGCAACAACTCATCACAGTATACTTACAGTAGGTGAAATATCAGGGTGTGGTTGTCATGGTTATGATGAAAACAAATGGGAAAGAACATCAAGGCAAACAATATATAATATAAAAGCGGGAAAATGCAGTCACACTGCAAACAAACTTCAGCTGAAAACTCAGTTCAGAAACATTCTTTTCATTTTCCCTGGATGTCCGTTCCAAATAGGAATCAAACAACAGGCACAGAGTCAATGTTGACTAATGCCATTCATCCGCTCTCCCACTATATATTACTTCAATTCAAGTTCACTGAATAGTTCATTTTGTCACCATACTGACATAGGAGAGTCTGAATTCTGGAGTTTTTCAAAAGCAGGGTCAGGTTTGACTTGACGCACTTAGGCTTGGAACAAACTGTTAAGAATGTTCATTTCCAGAACAAATCGCTTGTTCCTGCTCTCTGGATAATGATGGATCACCCTCTTCTTCCTCCTCCAGTTTATACCTCTCCACCTCGTTGTGTGGGACTACACTCATGTTTGCTATTGATGGATGACAGGGAGGGACAGAGGGCCCGTTTCCTGCATGTGCCCTTAACTTCCATGTCACACACGCAGATATCCTCTGAGGATGGAAGGCGGTTGGCACACACACATACAAACTTTCACATGCATGACCTACATTGGCAAACATTCAAAACACACCGTACCTTACATCCTCTTTGGAAAGAAAACCTTAGAGTTCCTCTTTTCCTAACTGCACAAAAACATTCTATATCCTGGACAAAAATTACGAGTTTTGAACAAAGGCCACCACATTCATTATTGGCCTGGTCTAAGTGAAAATCTGGTACTGTATATCTGTGCAGCAATGCACATTTAGACATGTGCAAATGACTTTTGACGCTACAAGTGGATCGCTTGTGAATTGTCTTTCCATTTCATATTAATTGTTTTCCAGTTATAGAAGGCATGCCTTGAAATGGAGCTGAACATAGACTGAATAGAAAGTGGACAAGGTCAACTGTCATCAACCATTTCAATTCATATTCACTTTGTTGTTTTTGTTCGTTCACCAAAGTGCAAACAAGGCAAGACTTTCATTGTGGGTTTGTTTGTCAGCTTTTTTCTCTCTCATAATCATCACATTTTTGTCTAACTAGCTGGATATAACAGGTTGATAGGCACTTTGCTTATTTGTTTGTGGTGACAAGTGACATGAAGTCCTGATGTTCAAAGTTCACCAGTAAAAAGGCAAAACACTTGCAACAAACCATAGCGAACTGATTGACTCACACATAACATTAAAGACCTCCATGAGGGCATTCTACTTCGGTGATATTTTTGTTCATACTGTATGTGAAATTTGCACATCCATTTTTTTATACCAGTTATCCTCACTAGGTTTGCGCACTGTCCACGACACTGTTGTTTTTCAAGGCAAAAAGAAGCACTGGTCCTCCCGTGCACTGTGTCTAAATTCCCCACAATGTTGTTTCCCAATAAAGTGTTAAAAGGCAACAGAGGTCAGAGGTAGGATGTGAGCTGGCCGCATGCTTAGTAAAAACACAAGCCACAGTCCATCTGGGAGTGAGCGTAGCCTGCAAGTGTTTTGATTTAGTTCTGTAATTTCACTGGAGCTCGAGTGGTTTTTACTGTAAACCACTCCTACGCTGTCTGCAGATGTGGTACTTCACCAAGATGAACTGGGAGGGAAGTGTATATACACATAGCAGTATACAGTCTGTGGGGATGTGTGTTTACCAGCTATGTATGCAAGGGCATAACTTGTTTTTTATTTTGTTTTCTTGAGTCCCCACTTTCTGTCAAACGTCATCCTTAAAATGTCAGTTGCGTATTGGGATTGAGGGTACCAATCCATTCTGGGTTCAGTTTAGTGTAAATTTTGTGGTTTGGACATAGCTGTGGTGGTTAACGTTTGGGGAAAGGGCCAAGGAATGTAGTACACACAATTCAACACACAGAAATAATGAGAGAACGCGATGGAGAACAAATGATTCTTAGTAAGTACGGGTATTTTATTAAATCACAAATGTTTGACTGTGGGCAAGTTTCATGCTTTCACGTCAATCCATTTGCCATTGCTAATCTTGTTCAAGGTTGTGGGTAAGATGGAGTCTATCCCAGCTGACATTGTCTGAGGGGCTGGGTACGCCATTCAATCATGGGGAGTTCAACCTTGGTTTGGTCAGACCATAGCACATTTTCCCACATGTGTTTGGAAGATTTTGTTACAGTCCACTGAAACCAAGGCTGAACTTTCTGGCCATAATTCTAAAAGGTATGTCTGGTGCGCATCATCAAAAGAACACCACACCTACAGTAAAGCATGGTGGTGGCAGCATCATGTAATGGGGCTGTTTCTCTTCAGCTGGAACTGGGGCCTTAGACAAGGTCGGGGGAATTATGAATCGTTCGAAATAGCAGTCAGTGTTAGCACAAAACTTTCAGGCCTCTGCTAGAAAGCAAACAAATGTCAGGAGTTCTCCAAGTTACAAACCACATTGATGGTGGATGAACTTTAGCATTTATTTACCAAACTAAGACAAGGGCGTGCAAAATCCTCTCGGACCCTCCCCACCCTGGTCACCAGCTCTTCCAGCTCCTTCCCTCAGGTAGGCGCTACCGATCAATGCAAACTAGAACTAGTAGACATTCCAACAGCTTCTTCCCTCTTGCAATCAACTTCTTGAACAGCTAACTTACAATTCCATTACAACAAGCTGGTAATTTTTTGACTTGAGTTCGTTGTCACATTTCTGTATTATGTATTACTCGTGCACTCACTGTAGTTGTCTCGCCGTGCTGCACTATTTGCATATAGTGGCCACTCATGCCAGAGTAGCATCTGCTCCATTTGCACACTGATTGAGGAGTATCTGTAACATTCGCACAACCATTGTCCCAGATTATCGCAGTACTCGTCACTTTAAACCGCATACACTCCTTGAAGTCTTAGTGCCCTTTGCACAATGGTCATTGCACTGGACTATTGCGATATTAGCCATTCGAACTGAGGACTCTGCATCTTTTTGCACAATTGTTGTTTGTTGTTGTTTTTTGTCAATGTCTTTATGTCTCCAAAGTGTTCTGTAAATTGACTGTCTGTTGTACTAGAGCGGCTCCAACTACCGGAGACAAATTCCTTGTGTGTTTTGGACATACTTGGCAAATAAAGATGATTCTGATTCTGATTCTGATTCTGGTCTTGTTTTTTTTTATAAATCGCAAAAACTTGGTATTTGAACAAGGGTGTGTAAATATTTTATATGCACTGATTAGTTTGGTTATTTCTTTTTAAACACAGTATTCAAAAGTTATGTTTTGAGGTTGTTGTTTTTTTTTTTTACAAGAAAGTAACTAACAGTTATTAGGTGAACATGTACTTAAATGATTGGTTTCTCCAAACTATTTTTGGGGTACTGTATCTGTTAGTAAGCAAAAAACAAATAAATAAATAAATAAAATCTACCATGTCCGAATTCTTTCTGATTTAGGGGCATTATAATAATACCAAGTGTTTAAAGTAGATAATCAGTACAGGATTTTTTTTTTTTTTTTCAAGCACATCATCACTGTCACCCAGCTTCATTGTATTATAACAAACAGCAGCTGCACTCACATTCTTATCATTCCTCTTCATAATAAGATGAATACAACTTCTAAATGCTTTTCAGTGACATCACATAAACATCCCTTACTAAAAGAGAAGAATGCAAAGGACTCCATATGCATCCTGTACTTTCTATTCTTACTGACATATGTGTGAAAAAACAAACTTGTTTTCAGCCAGAAGCTGTATTGTTTCTGCGCACGTGTTGTTGCCCAGCTGAAGCATTCAGCGCCTAGTCAAGAGGCGAGCCCCTTAAAATTGTTTATGCTGGCCGTTTAGCTGCAGGTGCACGATCAAATCAACCCCTGGGATAGAAATGGAGGGGAGGAGTTTGAATGTGACACAAACAGGAAACAAGCTTTGTGTTCCCTCCTGCTCAGTGGTGATTCCAATCTTAGCATGCACTTTTCAAGGCTTTTTCAACACAATGTCTCTGGCCAAGAGCTTGCGGAACATCCATCAGGGAGGGATGTTAATTTCCTAAAGTTATTCCACCTTTTTTATGAATCTCAAATGGTCTGAAACAGAAATAATTGGTGCTTTATTGTAAGTATTGACGTATTGCAAATATTGAACATCTGTCTTCCTTGGCTCAAATGGGTAATTTTTACTGCAGTGTGGATTCAAACTAAAAAAGTAATCCCTAAAAGACAAATTGGCCCCCCAAAGCAGGCAATACAGAACAGCCAATGAAAATGGCTTAATGGCAGAAAAGCAAAAACAATCCTGATTAAAATGATTTTTAAAAAAACTGTTGGAAAATTCTACATCTGATATTACTTGTTAGGCCTAGTGGTTAGCATGGCTGCCTCACATTTATTTGATTTCTTTTTTATTTTTTTTTTGTGAGTGGGAATGTTGGTGTGTCTTTACCATGGGTGTCCAAACTTTTTCCTCTGAGGGCGGCATACAAAAGATTGAAGGATGTAACGGCCACTTTGAAATGCTTCCCATTTAATTCATTAAACACACTAAAACCAATCCACCAAACAATTATTTGTGTTTATAAATTGTAGTTATTTTTTAACTTACTAGCCTGGTTTACTTAGAATCTTGTATTGTGATTAGAATCGCGTTAGAAGCCCAAACCAAATAAAAATGCTTCATGTACTGTCAACACCTCAATCAAAATAAACAGGTCAAATCCGAATGGAATTTTATTCGGTTTCACAGGAGTGGAATATTCCTTTTCCCAAACTGATCCAAAGTCATGTAAAAGATTCAATCGGAATAGTCCGCCTGCGTTCTGTCTGCGCTTGCTCTGTCTTGACGTAAATGCGCAGTGACGTCTTCGTTTTACACACTTGAAAATATGGCAGATTCCAACCAGAGTTGGTCTGCAACGGGTAACTTGTTTTTATTAAGCTATTATCTTAATAAAAGCGTAAAAACAATCACAACTACTGTGCTAAATAGATGAACTGACCTACATCTTGACAAATCACATGATATTTACATAGATCGACGCAGTCACATGTCTATAAAACGCCTGTTCCGATTAAATGTAGTACATGTGTGTGTACCCTGATTCGAATAAAACACATCACATGTAAACAGTTGATCAGAGATCTTCAATCGGAATGATTTAATCAGAATGACAAAAAAAAAGTCTGCATGTAAACATGGCTACTGTCACAATACCAATATAAAATAGCAATGTGTTTGCTAATTATTATTTTTTTAATGTCTCTGTCGATTGTCAGTCATCTAGGTCATCGTAATCCGCAAAGGTTGAATCGAGGCAACTGGACTCTCGTTGTTTGTTGAATTTGTTGTGGTTTTTTATTGTTTTTTTGGGGGGGGAAATCACTTGGGAAATTATTCTATTAGGCTGACCATATCTAAAAACGGTTGATATAAAACCAATTTATTAGTAGTAGTTATAGTTGTAATAGTTGTCAGGGGCATTACACCTATTAGGGATGTGGGTGTCAGACACTCCCTCACTTTTTTGACACCCACACTTTTCATGCTGCCCTCCCTACCCTTTAAGGGTGAGGCGGGCTGTGTAAAGTGTTATTTTGAGTATATGTCGCGGGACACTAAAAAAAAAAAAATGGCCCCCTCGCCGTAGTTTGGACACCCCTAGTCTATATCTACCCTCCAATTGGTTGGCGATCGGTCCAGAGTGTACACTCCCGCTTGCCCTGTGAGTCAGCTGATAGGCTCCAGGTCACGCAACCCTAATATTGACCAGTGGTATAGAAAGTGGATGGATGGGATTTACTAGTTACTGTCACTCAAATAAGTATGTAGGTATATTACAATATTACGCTGGCACGTTGGACGACTGGTTATCACATCTGCCTCACAGTTCTGGGGACCGGCGTTCAAATCCCAGCCCGCCGGTGTGTAGTTCTCCCCGTGCCTGGGTGGGTTTTCTCCGGGCACTCCAGTTTCTTCCCACATCCCAAAAACAGGCATAATAGGAAAAATAAATGTTGGTAATATGTTACATTGCTTTATGACCGTCAAAATTCTTACTGAAATTGCGTTACTTTTATAATCATTTCTCTAAATGAGCATGGATTACTCAATTGTATTGTATGTATGTCAATGTGTACAGGTAGCAAGCTGTGTTTTGCTTATGTGTGCTTTTGTGTGTGTTCCAGGAGATGCCCCACGCAGTGTGGGAACATGTCCGAGGTCTGCACAGGAAAGACATTGGGAGCAGCGGGAGCGTTGTGGCAGAGGGAGACAGATCGGTCATTGGGTGGGGGGTCTTTCAGGGAAAGGAGGAAACGAAAAGAGAACACCCTCGACTTTTTCATTCTCAAAACAAAACCCCTCCCTCCCTCTGTCCCTTACCCGCCCTCCTCTTCCTCCTCCTCCCCCCAAAAAGTGCAAAATGTCCCTCCACAACAATAAGTGCACTGCAGCGTAGCACAACAACAAATAGTGCGTCACTAACGAGTGACGACAAACATTCCTGCCTGTCTGCGTTTGCATGTGATCCACTCATTCCCGCCACTTCGCCTTCTTCAAATGACATTTTGTTATGGCAGGGGGTCCTGTGAGTGTCTTTGCAGATGCTTTTTTTGGAATGTTCAGTAACTGATACTCAAAGAATGCAGACACCATTTGTAGTTTAAGGCCTCAAGTGGGTAACAAATATTTGATTTTTTTTATCATTATGGTTAAATGTTGCAGTCCCGAAATGTTTTTGATTCACGGGAAATAAATATTGCCTTGATTCTAACCACACAGACAATTATCCATGTATCTAACTTGTTTTTAAAGTTTTTCACGGTACAAAGGAGGACCTGAGTTCATTTTTCAAGTAACAGTGCTGACTGGGACATGAATTTGGGGCACTGACATCTGGAAATGCTGCTGCTGAGCGCGAGGGAAGACTCTGCTTGTTTTTAGAGTGATGTGCCACTTCCCATTCTCTCGTGGGAGTGATTTATCCCTCAAGCAGAGGAGAGACTCATCGAAAAGAGAGCAGAGAGACGACAGTGTACTTGTTGATGTACAGTACCACTTTTCAACAGGTATTCGTAAGCGGAAGCAAACTTATATTATGCAAGAGTCGGATGTGTTATTACCGGCTGCAACAACCACAGACAGTCCACTGAGTAACATTAATATAACCGAGACATTTTGTTGGCAAATCTGATGTTGGGTGGTTAGATCCGGTTTCTTACAATTACAGTACAATACAAGAGTAAATGCATAAAAAGGAAATACTAGAACTCTAATACACCACTTAGTGCTTTGTAATGAATTCACTGGAAAATAAAACCGCAATAGTTTATTCTGTCCCTAAAGGAACAATCTGCACAAAGGACTACATATACAGTCAGGTCCATAAGTATTCAGACATGGACACAATTCTCTAAACATCACCACAATGGATTTGAAATGAAACTAAAAAGATCTGCTTTAATTGCAAAATGTCAGCTTTATTTGAGGGTATTTAGATCCAAATCTGGTGAACAGTGTAGTAATTACAAAAGTGTTCGCACTTTTTAAGGCACCAAAAGTAATAGGACAAATTAGCAACCACTTTCACTTTTTAATACTTGGTTGCAAATCGTTGGCAGTCAATTACAGCCTGAAGTCTGGAATGCATAGACATGACCGATTGAGCATGCATTACACATGCTGAAGACAAAATTGAAGGGAAAATGGCCCAAGAACAAGCAGGAACTGAAGACAGTTGCAATAGAGGCCTGGCAGCGCATCACCAGGGATGAACTCTTGCATCAAGTTATGTCTACGCATGTCATTAGCCAGGAGTTGCTTTATTTATTTATTTTTATTTTATTTGAGGATGTTACGCTGGGGTTCACTTTGGGCGAGAGGCAGGGTATACACCCATCCAATCACAGGACACCTATATAGACAAACAACCTTTTACACTCACATTCACACCTATTGACAATTTTGTCTGTTCAATGAGTGTAAAGAGGAAACCAGCAGGTGCAAACACCACACAGGAATGCCTGAGCCAACATTCGAACTTCTGCCTCACAGCTAACCACTACATCACCATGTTGCCTTGCTACTTTGTGCAATTTCAAATGTTTCACAGGCCCAACAATATATAATCACAGCATGCTGTAGTGTGCACCCGGTGTCGGTAAACTGCGGGAAACACATTTTAGGAAGAAACAGCACATATAACACTGGCACAGTTCCTGTATATGAGAGCCGCACATAACAACGGGACTCAGTTTAGATGCCAACAATGGCGGATTTATATCAACTCACTTGATGACTAAAATACAATCTCACCCCGAGACCCTCTTTATGTGTTTTTGGTGACCTATGACTCCTAATTAGTTCAACAGTACAATTGGCTCTTTCTTAAGTCCCCCTGACCCTGTGTGTATTTGAGGCCTCAGTGTTTTAGAGGACAAAACTAGTTGGGGGTTGCTGTAGCGCGATATGGAATTGAATTCAAGACCTATATTAAGCATAATAATAGAGAAATTGCTGCAGTTACCTACTGAAGTGTCTTCATTTTAAATATGGCTAATGCGAGGATATTTAGAACGATGCTAAAGTGGTTCTGAGCAATAATACCAGCAAACATATCTTATTGGGCTATTTTCCAGGGAGTCTCCTCTTAATGTGTTTTCCAGACACCCACATGCCCTTTCAAATTTTGTCTGACCACAGCTCAAAGCGGTTTTGTCCCAGGAATACAAAAGGGCCACCCAGTCTATAAAAATAGCTTTTAGTGAGTGAATCGTATGCTGGAAATTGTATCACCGTTCATAATCCAGTTAGATGATGCATGGGGAAAAAAACAGAGGAGAGCTTCTGCGACGGTAGCCCAGACATTTGCTTTGGGTAGAAGGATATGATTTTTAATGCATTCCTGTTTCTAAATTCACAAACAAGGGGCTTTTGGGGTCCTGACAGAACGAACAGTCAACTCGAGGGTCACTTTTGTGATGAACAAATGGAACAGTGGAAAAACCTGCCTAGAGTGAAAGCCAATGTGATGCACCATGCATGTCCTTTCTGTTTTGTTATTGAGCTCTTGTTATGACTACAGACAGACGTGGTGATTCAGACAAAGTTTTGCTGTAGCGACATTAACTAAAGTAGAGAACGGCGGGTCAGATGGTCTGCTGTTGAGTCAGGACAGCAGCTTTTGCCAAACATTGTGTTTAGGAACTGACCTCAGGGATGGAGGGGTGAGTGAGAGGCATGTACAGGAGACCAAAAGAATCCTACAAGTCCTGAAAGGATGACGGGACAACAGGTGAGAGAGCGCATAATTTGTATGGTGTATTTCACTTAAAGTATTGTTTAAACAAAGAAAATATTGAAAACCATGCTATGTAGTGGTTAGCACATCTACTTCAAAGTTCTGAGGTTCATTGTTCGAATTGGTGGCTTTGGCCTGTGTGGTGTTTGCAAGTTCTCCCTGTGCTTATGTGGGTTTGTTGTCAGGTTAAGTGAAAGCTCGAAATTTTCTAGAGGTGTGAATATGCGTGTGAGGGTTTTTTTTTTCTCTGCAGTTTGTGCCCTTTGTTTGACTGGCAACTACTCCAAGGTGTACCCTGCCATTCGTCCAAAGTCAGTTGGGATAGGCTCCAGCTCACCCGCAACCATAATGAGGACAAATGTATAGAAAATGGATGAATCACATTTAAAGGCCAATTTAAAGCGATTGAGAGTCTGAATGCATTGTGTGATTGTAATGCTTTCAAAAGAAACTCCCAAATTAATGCACACCGAAACCATTCTGTACTTATAACACCGAACATGTGCATGTGTCTTCTTGTAGAATTGTGTGTCTGTGTGTGAGTGCATGCTCTGACCAGAATGTGATCCCAAAACACCACTATATTGTATTTACAAAGTGGAAGACCCCCCTGGCTTGTGTCTAGGCCCTCTTGTATTTCTCAATCTTTCCATTTGGAGAATGAAAACACATGAGAACACAATCACCAGTGGTTTCCTTCCCTGCCTTCCCATCGTTCCTACGCTGCATGCTCCCTTACTGTCACTAGGAACGCTGACTCTGCAGATTTACTGATTTTTTTTTTGTTTCTTTTTGTTTTTGTTTTTCCAAATAGAGAAATCATCTTTCAACATTTGGCAACAGCAGCCTCCAGTAGATGAAATGTTTTCCTAAACCAAATGAGTCACAGTAGGTGTCATTGGCTATTAGTTGTTAAAGGAGACATGATGCATTTCTTTTCACAATTTCAAACCAGCAATTATAGCACACTTTACACACCCTATTAATGTCCTATCTTGCTGAAATTAACCCATTTTAGGCACTGGCCCTGACTAAAACAAGTGAGCTACTGTATACCCTGCTCTATATACTGCTGGGTCAATGGCGAGTCTGGGCTTTGCTACCATGACAACGGCACTTGGGCAACGTGGCCTTTACTTCGAGAATCATAGTATGGGGGGAGCACCTTTAAAGACAAAAGCATTTTCACCAATGGAAGTAGCACTTCATCCACTAAACTGTGTGTATGTGGTGCAGTGGACACATCTTTCTCCCAAATAACTTCCCACCGCCATTGCGTAACTTCACTGAGCAATCAAGTATGTGACGATTATCAGAAGCTAACGCTAATCTGGGCATGCAACACGACTCAATCCCTGCTCACCCTAGCTGCCAAATCATGGGCAGAAACGATGGATGCAGAGGTGGTTATTGTGTAAATTAGTGGAGTTGTTTTATCATAATTTGGTAAAATTCAGAAGTCACAGACACATTTACAGAAATAAGCAGATGCCAAAAGATTTACTTGGTTATTTAATTTCGTACTTAATGAGTGAGCAGGCATTCCAAAGAACAAACTATTTGTATATAAGAAATAAAAAAGTGCATTTTCACATTATTTTCCATAACAATGTGTTATGGACCGAAACACGACAGATTCAAGACCCGCGATGGATCAGAACTGAGAAGGAGAGAGAACTATATCAAATATCTGAAAAGTTCCCCGAAACATGGCGCTTCATGCAAGCAAGCACACGCACAGTATGGGAATACTATCTGCTCACTCTGCCGCCTCTTTCTGACCTCCTTCTGCTCTTCTTTTTTTCCCCCGTCTGAAATATGGGCCTTTTCTCTCTTTCCGCTCTTATGCAACCACTTCATAAATAGAAAATGGTTGTGTCACTCAATTACAGTATTTATGCTGGAAATGGATTACATGCTCAGGCCAAGGTTTACGCAAGAGCCCACGCATGATTTTATCCATATTCCATTACTTTTTCTCTCTCTCTCTCTCTCTCTCTCTCTCTCTCTCTAGAGTGACTCATTCATTTCTGCAGCACAGGTGGGCTTGTTCTTGTTTCTATTTATTTTTTGTTTAGCAGCTCAGCAAAAATTCTGCAGAGGTTTGGTCAAATGGGCCAACGTGTGGGATTTAAAGGTTTATCCATTTTCTATAGCCCTTGCCCTCATTAGAGTTATAGGTTGTCTAGTCTATCCCAGGTGATTTTTGGCAGGAAGTCGGGTACAACCTGGAGTGGTTGCCAGCCAATCGCAGGATGTATATAGACAAACAACCTTTCACTCTCACATTCACACAATTTAGACATGCATGTTTTTGGAATGTGGGAGGAAGCCAGATTACCTACAGAAAAACCCAAGTAAGCACGGGGAAAACATGCAAACTCCATCACAGAAAGGCTGGAGGCGAGATTCAAACCCAGAACCTTGGAACTGTGAGGCAGAAGGGCAAACCAACGTAACACCGTGCCGCCCTCAAAGGTTTGTGTTTCGAAAATGTCATCGTGGTGATGATGCATTTTATTCAAATTTTTCTAATGATGTTGTTTAACTGCAATGGAACCAACAGTGCCGAATGCCGTGTCGTACAACTTTAAATTGCATAAAAATGACATATCACACGAGATATTTCACAGCACTTCAGCATACTTTGTGAGACTTTAGCTCAGATAGCATCTAAATTATGAATTACACAACTTTGTTTTGCATTTTATTTGGCTTTTTCATTATTATGAAATAAGTTTTTTTGTTTTTGTGGCTAAGTTGTGCTCACCAAAAGGACCCACATTGAAAACAATTTTATTCAATACATCCAATTTTATTATATTATTACTATAGGTTTTACATAGGCACAATTATATTCTTTATTCATATTAAAAGATGACAAACATTTTTTTTTTGGGGGGGGGGGGGAGAGGCTGGAATGGATTAATGGTATTTCCATTCATTTCTATGGGGAAAGATGATTTGAGATAAGAATAGTTTTGAGTTACAAGCATGGTCACAAAATAAATTAAACTCATATCCCAAGGCGCCACTGTATTTCACATTGATTTTCTGTGCACCAAACTTTAGTTATTCTCTATCAAATTTATTTTGTGTTAATATTATTGTGTGTCTTCTACTGATTAATTGGATTAACATTATTGCTTCAGTTTTCATACGATTCAGTTTTAGTCATACTTTTTGGAATGGATTAACCACAAAATCCAAGGTTCCACGGTAATCGAATCAAGATATCAGAGTGTATCAAAGTGGATCACAGTGTTTTTGTTCACTGGAATGTGCGGCATACTTGACTTGGAATTCAGGAGCTGAGTCCCTCAAACGGGGGTCCTCAAATGACCCCTCTTCAAAGGTGAGGAAGGAAGGATGGGAAGTGTAAAGAGGAAAGGAAGCAATGCATTATTTTTCCAAGAGGGCGGTTGTCTGTTCCTCGCAGTCAGGTACGCTTTGTATTTCAAGCACCTTTAACAAGCAGCTTTGTCCTTCCAGCTGTGTATTGTTTTGTTGCTTTAGCTGCTGCTGCATTAAAATAGGTCTTGGTGCGTCATCCGCTTGGTCTCATCCTGAGCCCGGTGCTTCCTGTATTTGCTACCTGCTATTATTGTGAATTTTGACACAACTCCCTCCAATGCAGCAGAATATTTCAACTGCTGAATGACTTCAACTCAAATAATCAGAGATGGTTTAGGAGTGGAAATAAATCCAACAATTCCCCTTTTTATATAGATAAAAGGCAGACAATAACTTTCCTTAAAATATAAAGTTCATTTGTCGTTTACTAAATTGTCTCAAATAAAGGAAAGACCCTTCAAAAAGTCAAATATTAAAACATCGGTTTAATCTCACAGCACCTATTAAAATAATGACTACAAGAGGCTGTTGCTACTTTTAAGACCTTTTAAAAGATGATTCATTTATGTTTATTGCTAGAGAAGAAGAAGAATTGCCCTACCGCTTTAGAATTTCCCTTAAAAATGGGTTTCTATGCTGGGAAAAGGCTTTATGAAAAAGGTCAAATGGAAATGAAAAGAGCCGGCACAGTGGCCGACTGGTTAGCACATCTGCCAGGCGGCACACTCTATTATTCAACATCATGGGAACTCAAGCTAGGAGAGGGTGGAAAAAACTCTCCTCTCATGCACGAGCCAAGTGGAATGTGAAGAAGAAGAAAAGTGTTCTTTCAGAGCTTTTAATGGGACATAGCCTACTCCTTCAGGCTGAAACTTAACAGTGTGTGTAGTTGTAGGTCACGTGTTGGAGGGCTCTCCTTTCAACTTTCAATTGATCAGCTATATTGGCTATTTTGTTTTTTAGAAACAGTTTTTATCCATGTCAATCCACCTGCCAGTTCATTGCATTTTACTCATTTCAGTTGGAGGCTGTTTTGGGCTAAACAAAGACTATTAGCTGACATGGTAAAATTGTTGATTCTTTAGACTCATCACGCCTTAAGTAAGGTGATGAGCCACTTGTGGCCAGTGTCAGAATGGGTGGCAATAGTATGAAAACGTTTTTCTTGTATGCAAATAGTGGGCCCTCTGGAGTGCCTGCACACCCATAAAGTATGAAATTAAACAACCAAATAAATCTTTTGTTTTCTGGCCATTTCCATTATGTGTCTGGAAGCGAGCCATTCTGAACTTCAACCTACTGTTACATAACAGTGGGGCTAATCTACATAACAACTAATAAAAGGTTATGAAATATAGCAGTTTACAGCATTGTACTTTATAAAACAAACACAATAACATACGTAAAGAGAATGTAAAGAATTACACAGTGTGTACATCATGATTTCATGCATTATTTAATGATCCTTGTGTCTGGTTGTGCGTGCCATGGCCACCAGGGCACAGTATAGTATGTTTGTTGGTATGGGTTGCCACCATTTGTGTTCAAATATTAGCTGTTTAAAAGTTCATAACAACAGCAATATCAATGCTAATTTCATTACCTGTCGGTGTTTCCCATTATGTGTTAGCAGTGAGCTAGCAGACTTTCACATTGCAAAGTGAGGTTAAATGCACATTGTGTAATTCTCTTTGTTGTTGTTTTTTTTAATTATTATTTTGACAGTAAACTTCAACTGGGAGTGGCAATAAACAGCTTAAAGCAAGCACCTGGCCTCTTTTTTAAAGAACCGTTCACTGCCAAACTGTTGCTTGTTGTGAAGTTCGCTGCCGCCGTCTCACGCTCGTGTCTCAAATTTTTACTCACAAGTCAAAGCAAAAGTGACGACTCATTCATTCATTCATTCATCATCCGTACTGCTAATTCTCACTATGGTCGCGTGTGTGCTTGAGCCTATCCCAGCTGACTCTGGGGGAGAGGCAGGGTACACCGTGAACTGGTCGCCAGCCAATCGCAGGGCACATATAAACAACAACCATTCGCACTCACATTCATACCTACGGGCAATTTAGAGTCTTCAATTAAGCTAGCATGCGTGTTTCTTCTTCTAAAAAAAAAAAATAATAATAATAAGTTGTGGTGATGTGCCCATTCTCCACATACACCTATCATCTCGAGTGTAAATGCTGTAGTGTATTGTCTTTACGAGCACTAACACCCCCCCACCACCACCACCACCACCACACACACACACTCGAGGCCCTGCTCCTGCCTGTTCAATCCCTGGCCTAAAACAATAATATGCATAATGCTGTATGTCTCCTTTAAGAATCCGGCGTGGCGCACCTCCTCTGGGCAGCATTATTTTCCTCAATACAACAATTGCATGGGACAAGGCGTTCAGGACATTCAGTGTGCGATCATAAAAAATATTTCTACATTTATGTTTATAAATATAAAATAATAATTTGTTTTGTACCAGCAAAGGAAAACCACAATAACAAACATATTGTTAATTGAATTTTTCTCTGATGGGCTCTTGTTAGATTTTGCAAGTGTAACTAATGTTGTGGCCAGAGCAGAGTTATTAATTACAACACAAATGCATCCTGAGAGGGTTTATTTATACTCACAGTTCTTTGGCCGAATAGTGAGGTGGTTGGAGGCTCTCCCAGTTAACAATGGGTGGGACTGGTCCATAGCAGGCCAACTGCAGATTTTTCTGCTTAATGTAAGTATTACTTATTTCTCTTCAAAAAGCAAAGGAAGAGGTTTAGTTTTTTACCATTGGAGAAATGCAACATGAAATGAACAATTTTTCCAAATATATTTACATTTTTGACCATGATCAAAGTTAAAAAAAAAAAAAAGTTGTACAATATACTTAGACTGTTTAACATCGTCGTATAAAACACAGATCCAAATAACTGGCAGAACCAATGCATGGGCTAAAAACATCTAACAATACAGGCCAGTCCTCAGTATATGACGGAGTTCTGTTCCTCTGGGTAACCTACATTTGCACGTAATTGTACATATTATCTCACTAAACAACACTACCGCAGAAGTAAAGTCAGAATTACAGTAAATATTTGTATGAAAAACAATTCATGACTCTGTTTCACCAATGCAACGTCACAACTAGTAATGTTTGACTCCTTCTGACCAATCAAACGGAGCACATGACCAGTCTCCGCACAATCTCTCACAAACGCAGTATACAAAGTGACTTCTTTACATGAAACATGGCATAAATCTATATTTATTTTACAGATAGGCTCGAGCTCACACACAAGTGAGGATATGCAGTATGGAAAATGGGTGAATGGAATATGGGGGGGAAAAAACTGTCAAATGTCACGCGCTATCATGCGGCCGCCTAAAATGTCAACATTTCAGCCTACAACAACATGGAACTTGAGAAAGACAGAAGAGGCTGTCTCAAACTGTGTTTGCAAAATGTAATTCTCTGTGGAATAAAACCAGCACTTCGAGCACATCACGTGAATGCAAATTGCAGTTTGGTCGACCCACTCAGATCGGTTTGAGCTCTGTTCCTCGCTGTAGAAAGGATTGTAGGCGTTCAAAAGGAGCAGCTTGAGAAAATCAATCCGCAATGTACGCACAGCACTGAAGATAAAGGTGTAAGTTGGCAGAACCTTTTGAGTAATGAAACAGATGTCAGCACAGCTGATAAATGTGGGTAAATCCATCTGTTGGGGTTCAATATAATCAAATTATATACAGAATGAGTCATCTCTGCCTCATGAGCCTATTGTGCTGTTTCACGTAAACAAAGACAGTTAATTAAAGACCATTTATTGTGGCTGAATTTGTCTCTGTTATTCTATTTTTAAAAATATCGTTGGGCCATAATTTAATTCCTATTTTATATTTTTGTGTATTTGACATTAATGTGCTATTTAAAAAAATTAACAAATTAGAAATTACTCCTTACTCAGTATTCGAGTTTTTCATTTTATTTATTATTATTTGTTTGGCTACTTTACCCACATCTGTATGGGTAGCACAAGAAGACACGCTTATTTACCACCATACTATTTCATTGTTTTATATTTATAGCCAAGAAGTGTTTTTAAGACATATTTACAGTTATGACTTTTCTACTTACGTTAGTGATTGACTACGGCGCGCTGAAATCCGTTGTAAACCGAGGACCCCTTTTTTATTTAAACTTTCAGGTGAGGCTCAGTTGAGGTCTAAGTGTATATATGGCTTTCTCAATTACCAGTTTATCGTAAAATGAAATTTTAAAATAAATCAACAAGGGGAAACTACGAGAAATATAAACGACGCGGAAATAATTCTTACTTTCTGTTGGGATTTTATAGCTCTATTCAGTATTTGGGATGACACTGCCCCCGTGTGGTTACATGTGGCGCTACAGCTCCTTCGAAGAAGGAGGATCAGTGTAGCAGCAGGGTGACACCCACAAGCACAGGTACATTTTTTTTCTTTTTTCAAAGACAGTAATCCAAATCCAGTAGACCAAGAAAAGGCTGTCACTTGCTGTAAATAACATGAAGAGACATCAGTGATGGACTTTACTACGAAGAAGGCAGATGTTGCTCTTATTTAAAAAGTAAATGGGATTTTCAAAGCCCAAAAAGTAACAATGGGAAGATTAGTGGCTGAGCTGCTTCTGCTCCTGCTCATTTCTACAGGACATGTTTATGCAGGTAAAGTGTGTGTAAGAGAGGCATCGTGTCTGTCTGACCAGTACTAGGTTTTGGAGTGTTACCGTATGAAAACCAATTCATAGTTCCCGTGTTTTGGAGTGGCTATTTGTAGTACCCTTTTACCACCCTTGCAATGAAGGAAAGAAATGCCAAATGGCAATTTGAATTGTTTATTTGTTGTGTTTATAAGTAATTTTGTCACACCACCATGTACGCATATAAATATGATGCACAAATGGTGTCTTTTTTTTCTACACATTTGATTACAATTTTAAACGTGACTATTTGTTCCGTCCCTATTTTTTTAAAAGAAGTTCATTTGACTTGATTTTCCTATGACTCATATAGTCAAGCATATCAGTCAGTCGAGGTTTATTTAACAAATCCAAGTGCAACACTTGTACACATCTGATGCCATTGGGATACTGTAACAGATAATGCATTGAACACGTTGCCTATGCTTTCATTTATTTTACTCATGGTAGAAAAAAACTGGATGCACTGGAAGTGTGTGAGTGTTGGCAGATTACTAATAGGGTAATCCATAATATGAAGCAGATTAGCCATAGATGGACAGACAGGATCTTTATAATCTTAATGATGACGAGCACGCTGGCTCGGTCTGCTGACTGAGTGTTTCTGTACTGCTGCCTCCATCGTTTTTGAAATGATGTTGTTTTTCTGTCTCAAAATTAGGAATGATCAATTTTGAACACCGCTTTATGTTACAAGCATAGTGTCATGTCCAATAACGGGTTGATTGATAGTTAGCACTATAAATGAGTGGTTGGCATGTTTGTCACGCAGTTCGGACGTCCTAGGTTTGATTCTTGGTTTACCTGTGTGGAGTTTGCTTGTTCTCTTAGTACTTGCATGGGTTTCTCGCATAGTTGAAAAACATGAATTTTCACATTCAATGAAGACTAAATTGTGCCCTGCGTTTGACTGGTGCCCAGTGCAGGATGCATCTTGCTCAAAGTCAGATGGGATAGGCTCCAGCTAAAACGAGACCCTAACGAGGACAAGCACTATAGAAAATGGATGGATGGAAAGTTAGTTTCTCCATGCTTTGACATTTGGTATTTCTAAATCCACTCACACACTCATACTTCCCTGACCTGCATTCTGTGTCTAATGGACAGCAACGCTCCAATGCTGATGCTTTTTAGGTCAAATCAATGTAACCCAAGACTGCATTAGTGTTTGTTTACAAATGTGTTATTGTTGAACACAGTGGCAACCCTAAAGAGATATATATATATTTTAGTTGTTACATGTTTATGTTCCATTGCAAGGCACATACCAACAGTATGTACTGAAAGTCAGCAGTAGGGGCAGGATCCAAATACTGTACATCATTATTACCTCTTATACAACATTCTGTTTTATTGGGGTTGTAGATTGCATTTGTGTAAAACTTCACTTCGTCATTCAGAGATGTGTTTCTAATATCTTGGTTACCTCAAGAAATAACTCTCAGTATGATGCAGTGCATTTCTACACTACAACCACAAAAGTAACACATTGTTAATAGTGTATTTAGTATTCAAGTTCAACTGTCACAGCTTCTCCCTCTCAACTTTAAAACAATTAATGAGTCCAATTGAGGCCACAACCTCTATCTGCTAAAAGCCCAACCTGTGTCATTAGGGTCAACAACGAAGTCTAATTAGCATCAGAAAATATTTGGATGGCCAGCTCCAGAGTGCATTAGCTGCCATTATTGAATTTGGATTTCAGGTGTAAAGTGCAGAGTACACACCGCGTTGACAGGCCAGTCAATAGAGGATTGGGTCAGCAGTAGGCTGAGGGCATTAGCACACAGTTTTGTGGGGGGTTTATTACTTGGTGCTAAAATAACTAAAAATGATGTGTTGGCAGATCTCACAGTAGGTTGTAAGAAAGCTATACACTAGGGATAGGCAAAGTAGGGGACACTACATGCTTTGATTTGTTACATTAATTTAGCTTTATTTCCCCTAAGATTTGTCAGTCAAAAAGTTTTATGAATTGATCTTATTACATAATAGTTGTTTTTTTAACTACACTGTAAGAATTATGATCCATAAAACCCCAAATGACACAATGAGATTAATTCAAGACTGGACCATCTGTCTCTTTTCACATCATTCCAGTGTCATTCTATGGCAACAGCTCCATCCAGCTGCAGACAGTGGAAGCCTCCTTTCAAACAATGCTCCGCTTACAGTTTAGAACTTCTAGTCAGCAAGGCCTGTTATTTTTGGCAATGGGGCCCAGAGACTTCTTGCTGTTGGAGTTGACCTCTGGGTGCCTACAGGTGAGTTACTGCGTGGTTATGATTCATACAGTATGTGTTTACATTTACTATCCCGAAGCCAGGCGAAAAGAGGAGAGTTGAACTCGATTTAGTGTCAGATTGCTCGCAAGGAGCTGCAAAATAGCCTCACTCACTTCTTTTCGGAATAGATATATTTGTGGATCTGAAAAACACCTGTAAATCGCGGCTAGATTTCTGGATCTGAAAAACACCTGTAGATCACGGGTATATTTGTGGATTTCAAAAACACGTGTAAATCACGGATATATTTGTGTAAATAATTTTGAGACGAATCTCTCCCTATATGTTTGCATGTGTTTGAACTCAATATGTTGTTGCCATGTCATGTAAAGTCACATTTTTGGGGATTAAGACAAATGTCTTAATCCCCAAACCGTTTGGACATAGAAATGGAAGTTTTTCCTCTCTCACACAAGTTGTTTTTTGCCACTACCTCTCCCTTAAGGTACGTGTGGATCTTGGCTCGGGTGAGCGGACTCTGCGCTCAGAAAGCAACACTAGCCTCAGTGATCTGTTGTGGCACTCTGTCGAGGTCACTCACAACCATCATCGTGTCTCCATGACCGCGGACAGAAGTTCTGACATTCGAGTCCATATGCCAGGACCGGATCTGGAGCTCAGCGTAGACTCCCTTTTTGTTGGCAGTGCATCGGGGCTCAATCATCCTCACTTTGTGAATGTCTCCAATGGTTTTAGAGGTTGTTTAGATGAAGCTGTTTTCAATGAACTCAATCTGCTGTCCAGTTTGAGGCCTTATAATGGCTACGAGACTGTCCATGAGGTGTCTCTGGGGTGTAGTAAGCTGTTTTCTGCAACAGAAGATGATTCTATCCATTTTTACAGCTCTAAAGCATTCATCTCTCTGCCACCCTGGGAGTCGCAACAAGAAGGTGTGTTTGAATGTGAGCTGCACCCATCTGGGACAGAGAATGACGGTATAGTGCTGTATAGCGCAGTTCATCAGGGAGGTGGTGTTATATTAGAGATGAGAAACGGTCACTTGGTCGCAAGAGTTGTAACCATAGAGGGGAGTAAGACTGAGTTGTATTCAGATACACAACTCCACAGCAACCACATCTGGTATCCCATCCGGCTGCAAATACTACCCCACAATGTACAGTTGAAGGTAGGTGAAGAGTTGCTACAGGCCAGTCTGAGTCCAGGATTGCAGCTCATGCAACTCAGAGGACCTCTCTTTCTGGGGGGTTTAGAAGAACAAACCTGGAATGACGCAAAACAAGCTGGACTTGTGTCTCCCAAGGCTCAGTGGAAGGCCACTGAAAGTGGATATTCTTTTAGAGGCTGCCTCAGAGAAATTAAAGTAAACACTCAAAGAACTGGCCTCCCTCATGTGATCATCTCCAAGGACATCACTGTGGGCTGTAAGATAGGCCAAACGCTAGATACCGTTTCCACTTCCAGCCCAATGTATATTCCTGAGTTTGATGCTACGACCGCACAAGAGATAAGTGATAGAAACGTCTCCAACATCCTTTTGCTGAGGAGCCTCGAGGTAGCAGAAGGAAGCTGGACACCATTGGAGCCTAAACATATAAAGGTACTTAAGTTCTGGCTTTCACTAATACACTAGATACTATAATCTTTTAGTAAGACAATGTCTAATTTTCTAGGTGAATCTTGATTTCATAAAGTTGGGCTTGCAGCCATCTGAGTTAATGTTCCGCATTGAGGAACAGGCAGTTCACGGCCACCTGCAGCTTGACCCTGGTCCTGAAGATCCCAAAGGGGGAATTATCCCAGTACCGGGAGAGGAAACAGACCTGGTCTTTAGTATGCTTGACCTCTGGCAGGGCCGAGTGATGTACGTTCACAGCGGCTCAGAGGATCTGCATGATTACTTCATGTTCTCCATCTTCTCAAACTACAACAAGGAGCTTCCCGTGTATCTGAAGGAGCACCACCTGTACCGGTTTGACATCAGTATCAGTCCTGTTAATGATGCACCAATGCTCAGCCTGCCACAGGGAAATGTCTTTACGCTCCTCCAAAATTCCAAACGGAAGGTAGGTATTAATGATTTCATGGACAAGAAATGCAATGTCTAAAAACTACATTCCAGTGAGTTATCAAACATGAAAGACTGAAGTATACATCGACAATGTCACCAGCTGACAAGAAATGTGCTGAACGTATCAGACCCTGATAGCAGTCATGCTGATTTGATCGTCAGCTCCATGGGAAACTTCGACGAGGCCGGACATCTTGAACACAAAGATTACCCTGACAGGTTGGTTGGATGGCTAGTGAGGCTTTCAATTCCAGATTGCCAGTCTAACACAAAAAATATCAAAGCATTGAATGACATAATTGCATCTTTTCTCCAGGGCCGTTAAAGTGTTCTCCCTGTATGATCTGGAGGAGGGTAAGATTAGCTTTGTCCACACAGGAGTCTCTACCTCCAGAATGGCACTCAGGGTCAGCGATGGTCAGAAGGTAAGTCTTGCAGTCACTAAAACACACACTAATTGAGATTGGATGCTTTTCTAATAAATATACTTGACAGTTGATCTGTTTCTTTTCCTTTTCAGTTCAGCACCACAGTCATTTTGGGGATTCTTGCAGTGGAGCTTGAGCACAAACTGGTGAACAACACTGGACTGGAGGTGAACCAGGGCGGAGCGTCACTCATCACCACCAATCATCTTGCAGTACAAGTTAACGTGGTTGATCAGCCACTGGAAATTCTCTATAATGTCACAGAGCGGCCTCAGTACGGTGAACTCCAATGTTTACACTCAAGTGGCAAATGGAAACTGACAACGGTCTTCTCTCAGAAACTTTTAGAAAAAGAACAGATCAGGTACCTGAGCACTTACCGTGGCATCCAGACTCCGAACGTCACTGACCAGTTAGAATGCAAAGTCAGCATCGGTTCTTTTGCAACAGAGAAGTTTGTGTTTTCCATTGTGGTACGATGGATTCATTTTAAGGTTACAAGAAGCAAGATGGAGGTCAACGGTGTTCTGAAAGTTGTTGTCACTCCTAAAGACCTTCATGTCATCACCAAGGGTGTTAAACTCAATGACAGTGACCGCTATTTCAGACTTCTAACTGAGCCCAAGAAAGGTCAGCTATTACTCATTGATACAGTTCTAAAAAGAGACTCCACTTTCAGCCAGAAGAATATCACAGATGGCTTAGTGACATATGAGCTGTTCGAGAAACTGCCTGACGACACAAGAGACATTTGTAGCTTTCAGGTGTTTTCCACCCTCGCCAACTCAACAAGTCACCATTTCAGAATCCATATCAGACCTGAGTCAACCGACTTCACCATAGTAAACAAAGGCCTTTCAGTCATTGAAGGAGGAAGTAAAATCATTACGAAAAGTATTCTCTTCACTCACACAACGAGCAACCGCGAGGTCCACTACAGGATTACGGTGCAGCCGAGGCACGGCCAATTAAGGAGGATCAACCTCTCCAATTCGACCTCCATAAACGACAACATTGTAGCCTTCACCAATCAGGATATCATTGAAGAAAGGGTGGTGTATGTTCATGATGACAGCGAAACCAAGCAGGATTTGTTCGCTTTTCAAACTGTGGTGTACAACCCAACCAAACTCAATGGCAGAAAGGAGGAAAGAAACACAGTGGAACACATCGTAAACATCTCCATCCAACTCATCAACGATCAGCGACCTGTCAGGGTCGTCGATAAAGTTTTCCACGTGGCCCGAGATGGCCAGAGGTTAGTGACTTTGAATGACCTTTGTTACCGGGACGATGACTCAGACTTTGAGGATGACTGGTTGGTGTACACACGGAGGGGAATTCCAATGGGGGAGCTGGTCCTGGCTAGTGCGCCCAATCACAAACTCTACGAGTTCACCCAGCGAGATCTCAAGCAGGTTTTTTTTTTTAATTTTTGCATGCAGCATGTTCATACGTACCAATGTATGGGTTTTCTGAATAACAGAAGATAGAAGAATATTATATGCGCTGTCACTCAAAAGTTTCGACACACTTTATCATGGTATTGAGTGAGAAACTGTGTCCAAACGTTGGACTGGTAGTGTGTATAGTGTTTTATTAATCAAAGGGCATTTTTTGGTTCTGTCTAGATATTAGAACCATGGTCCTAGACTTAACCTATATAACAATTAATAAAACTTAATTTAATTGGAATGCATTTGCTTTTTTTCCCTTCAACTGTCTCAATTTTCACTTTGTCCCACAGAAAAATGTACTGTTTGTACACAGAGGAGTCAGCTTTGGTCGATTCGTCTTTTTTGTGTCTGATGGGAAACATTATGTTTCTACCTTAATGGAGGTAAAATATTTTCTTTTATCCATGCTAAAAGTAGGGTTTTCCCAATTTTGAAACTCAAGACCCAAATCAGTAATTTGGTTGTCCTGTGGACCTGAATTTAATGTCATATCATCAAGAACACAGGACACCAGAATTACAACAAACATGAATCCCAAAAAGAAAATCTTTGCTTCCTAGATGATGATGATGATGATGATGATGATGATGATGACGATGATATTAATCAGTTAAATCACATTTTAATCTGACAATTGATCTACAAATTCTAAATTTGGGACAGGCCACTTTAATCGGTCCATAATATTTCTTTTGTGCGATAAATCTCTTTCTTTGATGCAGGTGAAGGCACAAGATCCTTACCTTGAAGTGAGCACCAACACAGGCCTTATGGCCCAGCGGGGTGGGATAACAACTCTGACCTCATATAACCTCAGTGTCTTCAGCAACCTGGACATCCGAGAGCTACAGCAAGTCACGTTTGAGGTCTTCCTTCCGCCCAAACATGGTGTCCTCCGCTTTAATGAAGGTGAAGCTGCAGCAGTGCCAGGTGCTGTTTCGTTGTTCACCCAGGAGGATCTGGAGATGGAGCGATTAGTCTATCACCATGACGGCAGCCATGTATTGTCCGATGTGTTTAATATAACGGCAAGAGCAAGGGAAAGAACCAGAGAGGGACGGCCAGACGATAGGAGGAGGGAGGTGCGTCTGGACATTGGACTGCATATAAAAATCTACCTCGAGAGTCATCAGAGGCCACCAACAGTCATAAGTAACCATCCAGTGGTGGTGGCGGAGGGGCACAATGTCTCCTTAAACAAGGACCATTTAGAGGTAAACCAGTAGATTTTGGGATTGAAAGAAAACCTAATATTTTTCATATTGTCATCTAACTACTTACCTACAGGTGGTCCATGAGGACAGCCAGCCTTCAGAGATAGTCTTCACCATCCAAAATCCTCCGACCTTGGGCTTGATCGAGATGTTTTCCCCTGAGAAAAAGCGTCGAACAAAAAATGGGGGTCAGCGGCGTCTCTTCCGGGTGCATAAAACTAACCTTACAACTAACCTTAATCAAAGCCTTTACAATTAACCTTACATGAACTGTACTTACCAGCTACTACCAAACTTTGTCTTAAATTTGGTGATCAATAGGCACTTGAAATTTGCACTCCAAAAATGTCCAACATTTTCCAGCAGATAATGGGGTTGGTAAATTAAAGCTCTCTAATTAGACTTGTCCTTCTGGAATTTATAGGAATTCAGATGGCAGCCAACAACCTCTTTCACCCAGGAGGACATCAACAAAGGTTTTATCATCTACCATCAGAGGGCTACAGGAAGCAGGACCAATGATTCTGCTCTTCTGGAGGCCACCAATGGGTTCACCAAGGTTGGACCCATCAGACTGGAGATTGACATAATTCCAACACTGCTGCCTCTAAAGGTTAAACCAAATGGAAGAAGAGCCAGGTCTTGATGAAACTGCAAAATATTCAAGTCATGTTTAATTCTGTAGGTGTCTGACTTGAACTTGGATGAGGGGTCGTCACTGCTGCTCACACTTGACATCATCACGTTTGATAGTCATCACTTTTCAGGGATGAATTTCCTCTATCAGATTGTTGTTCCTCCACGACACGGTCACTTGGAGCACAGCCGGATCCCGGGGATGCCCATCACTGCATTCACGCACACTGAGGTGCATGCAAGTCTCCTTTAAATTGAATTTTCTGAATGCATCTTGTTTCATTTAAATGGGGTACACACATAACCGATATTTAAAATGTGAGAGAAAACCTGCATCTTTCCTGTACCGCTCTTAAAGTGTGTGGCGTGTTTCAGATGACAAACGCAACACACCATACACATAATGATGTCTGTCATAGTCCCAAAGGTTAATGACATAGCACACAGCGCCACAGTATACAGACTGCCGGAAAATACACAGTAAGTAGAAGTACAAGAAGAAATGACCAGGCACATAAGGATTTATGGTAATCGTAGTGATCATAAATATTGAACAGATTTAGCATTTACGATTGTCAATCACGACCGTTTTCTGAGCAGATCAGGAAGGAAAAACTGCTCTTAACACACACCACACCACCAGATAGTTAATCCGGTTAATCTTTTAGAGACGTCCGATAATAGGATCTTTGCTAACCTTAAACGGAAGGGCATAATAAATTCTCAAATTCCTGACAGCTTATCGGTAAGTGTGTACACCGCTTTAGGGTTATTTTTGTCGAACATAAAGAATTTGGATTTTCCAGGTGGAACGGGAATACATTTCCTATATCCATGACGGCAGTGACACAGTGAGAGACAACTTCACCATCATAGCTAACCAGACAGAGAACCAGAAGCACAGTCTGCCATGTATTGTCCACATCAATGTCACGCCTGTCAATGATGAGACGCCCGTTGTTACAAACAACAAGGGGCTGAAGGTAGGACGTAACAACCACAAAAAAAATATTTTTGGAAATGAGTAGAAGATCTTGCCCAATATAGTTGCAGTGATCCCTTTTGTTGCGATTCCAACAAGAAACGAAAACCCGGACAAAATCGGGTTAGATGGTACAAACCATCATGCATCAACTGATCTTTCTTTTCAAAGAGTTTTTTTGCATTTATGAGGGAAGATTTTTTCTGTGTATATACCCTTTCACATCATTGATAGCGAATTGGTACATTCGTCTGACTTCGGTGCAAGTGCATGGTTTCAGTCCCCACTTCGTGACGGTGTGAATGTGATTGTGAGAGGGTGTAGTCGGGCTTTTGCCCAAAGTCGACCAAAATAAGAAAATGATAAAAGTAAGAATGGAAATATTTGAAAGTGGAACCCGTCAAAGGTGAGGCTCGGTACCCCGGAAAACAGATTGGGCCTGAGTTCTAAGGGTTTGCTGTACTCCCCGGAAATCCCAAATGATTTCCTCTTCTAAATCCAATCATTGTTCCTCTCAGGTTTGGGTGGGTTCAGTGACAGAAATCTCTGTGGACGATCTATGCACAGAGGACTCAGATACTCCACCCGAGTCGCTCGAGTTCATCGTCACACCACCCAGTAATGGCTACCTAGCTCTGAGGAGTTCCCCTTCCAGACACATCCTGAACTTCACGCAAAGTCACATTGAAAATGGCCAGCTGGTCTTTGCGCACAGTGGTGAGACATAAAAAATTCAAGAGGTGGCTAATTAATATTATTGGATTGATGCTGGCACTCTCTTTTCTCTGTTTTAGGTGCGTTGTCTGGTGGTTTCCACTTTCAAGTTAATGATGGCGTGAACTTTGC
This sequence comes from Phyllopteryx taeniolatus, assembly GCF_024500385.1. Taxonomy (NCBI): domain Eukaryota; kingdom Metazoa; phylum Chordata; class Actinopteri; order Syngnathiformes; family Syngnathidae; genus Phyllopteryx; species Phyllopteryx taeniolatus. Next base: position 9,210,642 of record NC_084516.1, on the reverse strand, counting down.
CCCTCGCCAGATCTTCAGCACAACAGCTCATTCTCTTGTTCTTACACTACAGAGAAACCATCCAATTGAGGTCTACCCAGGTATACAAACATTTAATTACACTACAGCGATTGAAGTCTATTATGCTGGAGAAAAGGACCTGAGCCTGTTAGACTGATTTAAGATTATATTTGTTAGATAAGATTCATTGTTAGATTCACAAATTCAGTGGTTTTAACCTACATATTAACAGATTAAACATCAATGAATAATGGAGTCCATCATGTCTTTAAATGTTCCTTGTCTGTGCTCTATCAGTTACAATTCTCATCCAAACATCTTAAACTTTTCATCCCATTTCTAATTAAGAATTCAGTAGTCAGTAATTTGAAGTAGTCGAAGACAAAGAACAAATCAATATTATTTCTATGTCTAAGCAAGAGTACTACAGCCTTTTGAATATTGTTTTAATTTTATTTTCTTTAGACTTGGTCTGAAGCTAACTGTGTCTTTTGTTTTCACTTTAAAGGTTCAGTGACGCCAATTTCGGAGCAGGAGCTTCAGGTAGTGACCAACGACCCCACTGACAATGGAAGAAACCACACTGTGGAGTTTATAGTGACGATTCCTCCAAAACTTGGCCGCTTGGTCCGTCACATGCCTGACAACTCAACTCAGGACGTTTCTACATTCACACAGACTATGGTGGTCACCATTTATGTCTCTGAATGCATAACAGTATTTCCTTTTAATGTAGAAATCTGGTAAATGTCAGTTCTTATTTATGCCTTAGGTGAATTCAGGGGTTATTTTGTATGATCAGAACAAGCCAGAGTCGGTGGGATGGTTGGCTGGAGATACGTTTTCTTTCACTGTGTCTTCTCCTCCTGCCTTCCTTCCGCCAACCACCTTCACCATCTTGATCTCCTACCAGGCAAACAAACATCATGATCATCAACATCACACCAGACTCTCCAACAACGCAGGTATACGCTGTCAAAAATAAGGGCCTATATACTGTATGTCTCTCAAGGTATAATCTAGCTAATTATTAAACTGTTAATGTAATTGTTTATCCAGGGGGTCCTTGGTTTACTCAGTATATAAATGTAAACATTTGAATGAAAATAACGTCTAACCCATAAATATAAAACAATCAAATGAGTATCAATGCAGTGGTACCTAAGTGTGCATTGTTGCGCTCTTGAAACTGCGTACGTCGGTATGAAGCCTCCTGTACTATACGTGTCATATTTAAAAAGTCACAGGTATGTTCCAAACAAGTCAAACTGTTAAAGGTATACATGCACTACTTTTAGCCAATTTTCACCTAGCACTAAAGTCCACTTCAGTACAGTTCACAATCTTTCATTTCCTCTAAAGTCCTTATCATTTTTGTCAAACTGCCATCAGGATACCAAATACAGTTGAAGGTATCTAAAGAGGTGGAGCAAAACACTATGCTGTTGATTGATTGGTTGACAGAAAATCAGCACGAAAAGTGGTGCGACACCAGGAACAGAATAGAAAGAAGATCACGCGACAACATGCATACGCCAAAAAGCTCAATCACGAAATCCTGAAAACGAACCATTGTTGTCCTTGGTCATCTGGGTTATGTGACTTTCATCTTTGTTGAAATCTTTGGCGGTTTATACAATGTCAAGCGGGTTGTATATTTGACACAGCTATCACATCCAATGCGGTTTGTACTGCTTGGTAAAAATGTGGCAAGCAGAATTGTAAAGGTCCAGAAGTACTCTAAAACATTTTTTTTCATTTTAGACAGGTAAACTTTACTTTTTGTGTCTCAGGTGCTGTGGTGTCAGAGGGTGGCAAGGTTACAATTGACCAATCTAAACTTGATGCCTCTAATCTCCTGTGGAAAGTGCCCAAGCCCCTCCAGAAAGACCACCAGGTTGTTTACCGTGTTATTTCCCTGCCACACCATGGAGCTTTGTCAATCCAAGGATTTAACCTCACCAGGTCTCTTAATTCCTTCCTCGCTCAGCTTTAAGGCATCTGTTTTAATTGCGTAGGTTGGGTGCAGACAATTCTTTATATATGGTTTGTTTTTTCTTCAAGGGACCAACCAGATTTCTCTCAGATCACTCTGAACAAGTTTGGCATCACATACATACATGATGACTCTGAGACCACAAGTGACAGCTTCACTTTCCAGGCCTGGGTGGCTCCTCTGGATGCCTCCTCGTCTTCATCTCCGTCTCACATGTCCGCTTTTTCCTCGGATTCCTCCTTGTCGTCATTCTATTCAGCCTCGTCTTCCCTTTCATCAGTAGACTTGGAGTCTTCTCACCACGTCGAGGACAGCCTGACGGTGACAGAGACTTTTAACATTACAGTGATGCCAGTCAACGACCAACCACCACTGATAAGGAACAGATCCCCCAGTATGAAGGTTGTAGTTGGGGAGCGTGTAATAATTGGACCAGACAATCTGCAGGTGGGTGGGCACATTTTTTCACTGCTTGATACAAAATAAAATGTGTTGCTTTTGCTAACAATCTGTTTTCATCTACAAGAACAGGTAGAAGATCATGACACCCCTCCAGAGGAGCTGCATTACCTTGTGATCAGTAAGCCCAACAACGGCTACTTGACTCTAGGCGAAAGACCAGAACCAGTGACGTCTTTCACCCAGTACGATGTCAATCACGGCCGGCTGCATTTTATCCAACAGGTGAAAAAGTCAGAGACTTTCCATCTTTAATGATGTTTGCCCATTTGTGTGGTTTAGAAAGCAGAACATGTGCATGCGCTTGAGTCATTATCTGTAAATCATATGTCCTAGGTTAGCCAATATCAAGACTCAAAGGAGACCTGCATTTTTTTTTTCAATTTAAAAAAAAACTGTTCCCAGGTGTTTTGACCATTTTTTGTGAAATTATTCTGTCAAAATACCCCAAGGATCGAGACTTACAGATCACTGAATAAACCATTTTTTTAAGACTCTCAGAACTGTCTAATGAGCAACCGATGCCGAGTATGGCTTTCATTACCATGATGGCCGAGGGTGGAGCGAGGTAAGGCAGTTGAAGAGGCAAACGGCTCTACTTGCGGAAGTGGAAAAAGCGGCTGTAAAGAGAAAAAAACATTTTCACTCGCTGAGGCAGCACTTAACAATTTAAGTATGTGCGGATTAACAGAAGTTAACGCTGCTATCTGATGCTAATCTGTGCATCCAACAAAATTCAGTGCAGCTCTGCTCACCTTTTAGATTCGGCTTTGGATGATAGTGTTTCACAATGTATTCTCACGGCCGGACTCTGACTGTTTCTTGAAAGTAGCTCTGGATCTTTGTCCTCTTTATCTGCCAAGTCATTGATGGAGAAGCTTTGTGTGGGGGTAATTATTTTGTGAATTAGCCCCAGTGTTATGCAACAGGCAGGCAGAAGTGAAGAACGGCTTGTTCAAAAAAGCATTTGTATTTTTGTTTTAATAGGCGGATAGCATTCAAAGTTAATGGGTGGGCAGCCCCTTACAGAGGCCAAACGTTTTGCATCCAAGAAATTAAAAAGTACATTTTCCATAAAACATAATATTTAACTTAATTTGTTAATTTCTGTCTTTTATTTTCTCTCCTCTTTGGTTTGGATTCACCAGGGCGATCCTTCAACTGGCGTTTTCTACTTTAACATCACTGATGGACATCATCGTCCACTCTACAAACTGTTCAGTCTGGAGGTGATAAAGCCCTCTGTCTTCATTGTGAACAACACTGGTCTATCATTGGTTCAAGGCAGGACAGCAGTGATCCTGACAACCAACCAGCTCGCAGCGCAAACAAACAGTCGCAGCCAGGCCAAGATCACCTACACGGTCACCACACACCCTCATCATGGACGTATTGCCATAAATGACCAGGAGGTCATGACCTTCTTCCACGAGGATCTCCAATATGGCCGTGTTGTTTATCACATGACTGATCTTAGCGAATCGGAGGACAGCTTTCAAATCTCAGTGTCAGCCTCGGCACCAGGTGTTGAGTATGGAAATGTGACTGCACAGACGGTGAAGGTGGTAGTGCGACCTCTCATCTATCTGCGAGAACCAGTGAAAGTCCCGAGTGGCATCGCTGTGAAACTGGGGAAAGCCATGATGGACGCCTCCGAGCTGGCGAGAATCAGCAGAGTCAATCCGGTCTTTGAGGTTCTGTCTCCACCAAAACATGGAAAACTAGTCAAGGTATGGATCCTTCTGATCATCTTGTTGTCAATTTCTCATTTCATTATTGCTCAAAGTGGCTGTATAAACAAGAGCACAAAAAAACAAAAATGAGAAAAAGATTTGCAGTTGTCTGCCATGACCATTTTCTGCGCAGATTAGGGAGGAATAATTCTGACCGATTATTGTACAGTACTATGTGTGTACTCTCCTTTAGTCACCGATTACATCACCAAACAAATCTACATCTTCTGTTTCTGTTCATGTCAAAGTACCCTAACAAAAGCAACAATCCTCCAGCTTTTATCAAGATATCTTACATAAAAAATCAAAGTAGATGAAGTAAAGTGTCTCTATCAATGACACGCAAAATTGCCTGTAATTATTGGTCAGTGTGAAATTAAGAACTCTATTTGACATAGGATAAGCAACGTCAGAAATTTGCAGATGACACCTCTCTATCAGTCACTATTATGAACTAGTCTTCATGTGTTCAATGATTGTTTTTCTACGCCAGAGCAAAGAGCCTCGGGTTTCGAATAGTATTTGGCATAAGATTGCAAAAGTATTCTGAAGTAAATATCTACAGATGGCCAGATTATCATTCGTTGAATTTTCAGGTCTCAATGATTTGATGATGTCAAAGCAAGATTCATGTTGTTGATCAGGCTTGTGTTTCCCCTCTTCACGAATGTAATCAATATAAGGGGGCGTTAACCACTAGAGGTCAGCAAAAGCAGCTAAGTACTGTAAGACAGTAAAAGTACTGTAGAGTATTTAATGTATTTTGATATACAGTACTTACTGTGCAAAATACAACAGCACAATGACCTCTGCTAATTATTCTAGTTGTATTAATACCATTAATAGTTAGATTTAAAAATGTACCCCATCAGTATTGCTAATTATAATAACATTATTATTGTTATTGATACAATTATTGATATACGCAGTCTTCTAAGCCTTTTGCCAATCCCTCTCTCCTATTGCCTCTCTCTATTTCTACATCTCCACCTCCATCCAGCCGCTGGAGGGCAAACGGCAGCAATATCTCTGGCGTCGGGCCGAATCCTCGCATCTCCAAAATCATCCCTTTTCAGGGAACCAAAAAATAAAAAATAAAAAGCATCTTTGTTGAGGCATTAACGTTGCATCATCAAAGAGAGCAAGCCATTTTGAACACTTAAATTAGTCAAACAGTTGTAAAAACAACAGACCCATGTGAGGACTGACTAATAGTGGATAGAAGGGTTTGTGAAAAAATCTTAAAATTGACCGATTTTGGACATTTTAGCCCAAGTGATATGTAATGTGCCTTTGGAGAACTGTTGTGAATTGGTGTTGTGTAAAACCGACTTTATTAAACCATCAATCGTGTATACTGCTTAACCGCATTAGGGTCGTGGGTGGGCTGAAGTCCATCCCAGCTGACTTTGGGTGAGAGGTGGGGTACACCCTGGACTGGTTGCTGGACCATCACAGGATTTTATTAATCCCATGCGGGAAATTAAGAGATTAGAGTGGCAGTGTCAAGTTTTTTGGGAGGGGTTTCGGCACAGGTCACATTAGTGGTTTCCTTCAGAGGGCCATTATAACTGTGTAATAAATGTATAATCGCCTCATTACATATACATATTAGATATACAAAATAAATTGATGGATATCAAATTTTAAAATCAGAAGTCAAGGAAAACAGTTTGTTCAACTATTGCATTTATTTGACACTGAGAGCATAAGAGCAACTGTCTTTGCTGTGCCTTCATGTATGCAGATGACATATGATCCCAATGGAGACCCAGAGGTCCTGAAGTCGTTTACTTTCCGTGACGTGGTGCAAGGACGCGTTGCCATTGAGGAGACACTGAGCGACAGTCAACTCCCGAGTAACAAATCTGTGCTCGCGACAACTCGAGGCCACACCCCCGCCAGGCCTCTCAATGATTCCTTTATCTTCATGCTGAAGGCCGGCAACGTCCAACCAGCCAAAGGTGAGCTTCACTTCACCATTTTACCTCACCACCAAATGCGTCATGGGCTGCTTGGCTCGAAAAAAGTGGATGGTGCGAGTAATGAACATGAGATGACGCGCCTGCCGACACGGAACAAGACCACCACTGGAGGGGGAAGAGAAGGGTGGCGAAAAGGAGCCCCCACGTCCAGCAGGGTGGAAATGGATTTGCACCCTCACATCCTGACACATAAGAACCACAATAAGACACACCATAAGCAGAGACCTCACCACCGCACGGCCAACCATACGCGCGGTGGGAGTCACAGCAGCCGGTCAGGAGTGGTGGGGAGGCAACTAGATGGGGGCTTGGATCACTCCCACAGCCTCGCCCTCCCTCCGAGCCAGAACACAGTCCGGCAAAGCCTCCTGACACCCGTCCATTTCACGTGGAGGTTCTGCCAAGACCAGCCTCGGACCCCCTACTCATCATCCTGCCCCTTTTGGCCTGTTTGCTCCTCATCGTCATCCTGGTGGTGTTGATCCTGGTGTTCCGACACCAAAAGGAGAAGCAGGCCAGGATGCGTCTCCTCCAGGAGCTCGCCGCGGTGCACTTACCCACCGAGGGCAGCCCGTACTTGGGCCGGCCGGAGCGAAGCGTGGCCATGCCCTCCGTGGTGGTCACCCCGCTTGGTGCAGCTAGCTGTCCTGCCTCACCGAGGGCACCGGAAGGCCCCAGGAGGCGGAGTCTGGCCCCTGGAATGACTTTCTGGGGACCATTCGATGCTGAAGCTACAAGCAGTGATGAGAATGTGAGAGTTTGTGAAAGTAATAAAAGAGAGAAAGTTGCTGGTAGAAATTCATTACCAGCCATCTTTGTAGATTTCAAGACCACTCGTAGATCTAAATCCCCCACACCAACGCTTAAAGGCAACCAGTATTGGGTTTGATTGAAGTACAGTTCCCACATATACTCATAATTCGCCATTTGCAAATTCACCTGTTTATAGATTTTTGTTGTGTGTTTCTGTGTTTAATAACTCTGCCCTGCCAACTATTTTGAAGTAAGGGAAGGAGCTTCATTTTGTCAGGCCATAGCCTTGTTTAATAGAAAAGTGGTGCTTTTCCACCATCTTATGGCATCTACAGGCAATTATAAACCTCTTTAGAGGGGGGTCAATTACCCGCAGATTTTTGGTATTCGTGACAAGGCTCGATTCTGCCCCACCTGAATAGCAAGGTAACGCTGTACTATAACTCAAATGCAAACTGTGCCTTATAGGTGTACAATATGCATTGCTGAAGGAGACACACCTAATTTATTGTGCATGCTTAGAAAAATTGGTTCCTTTATTAATTCTATTTTGTTTAAAAATGTATATACTTACATATGTAAATAGACCAACAATAACCCACTAATTTCCATGTTTGTAGAACTGCACTGCATCATACTTAAGAGTTTTATTAATGTTTTTCATCCCTCCGTCCATTGTGAGCTGGACCCTCTCCCAGCTGATTTAGGCTAAGAAGCTGTGTGCCCCAAAATTAAAAGAAATTGCTATGTGAAATGGTTTTCTATTTTGTAATGGCATGATATGTCAGTAATTGGCATTTGCATGGGGAATTTGCACCCCTTTGCAGAGTCACCCTCTGTAAAAGAGATTCAGTGTGGGGGTGGGGGTTTTAAGTTCGTTTGCCTGTTTTTTTTTTCTGCTTAGAAAAACATTAGGTTTTACTGCAGGGCTGTTAAACAGCATTCATTTGTTACAAATAAATCAACGAGTGTACATTTGACCTGGTTCTGCATGGTTCTGTTTGGTTAGGTAAATGTTTCAAATTAGTCAGAAAAACAATACAGTAGAAGAAAATGAGTATGAGCAGTAGCCTGATTAAAGAATGGCTTATTATTCAACACAGGAAAATGAAAAGGAAGCAGGGAGGAGGAAGAAGCAAGGCTAAATAATAAAGGGCAACTTTCTGAATGCTTACAAGCAACTAGACCCACAATGTTCGATTTTTACCATGGAGAATTTAGAACACAATTATAAAAACAACATACATTATTTGTATAATAGTTTATTAAAATAATAATTTAAAAAGACTGACACAAAGATAGTGATAAAGAGTAAAGTACAGTAAAGTACAAAGCTGTGTGTCAAGTGTAGAGACAAAGACACGATTGAACTATGTTCTATATCCATTTATTTATGGAAATACTGTCCTGTTGTAATACATTGAACACATATGCACCCTATGAACAACTACAATTGCCCTTTAACAAACATCACTGAGTTAATTCCCAGGAATGTAAAAACAAGCCTGAAATGACAATACAGTATCCAACAAAAAAAAATGTAAGAAGCAACAACAATGATACCAGTTATTTAGAGTAACATATTGAATGTTTAACCGGAAAATTCCAGTGGAATGATAAAACAAAGTGGCAGACATAGTTTCAAACATTCTTTGTTTAAACTATTCCTACCCTGACCTTACTGGTGTGAGTAAAAGCAAAACGATATCATATGATCTTAACACCACATTGTAGATGTGCTTTCTAAAACAAGAAGTCAGTCTAAGCATGCTCTGCTCAGTCAATGAAAGTAAAATGACATAACTGGCCAATAAAAAGCACGGATCTCCAAATTGTCTTTATTTTTTCCTTCAGGAAAAACCCTTATAGTTGTATTAAAAAATATATTTTTCATTTGATGGCAATGATATGCAAAGGTAATTTGTATAATGGCAGTCACTTTAGATCATATCCATCCATCCATCCATCCATTTTTTTACACCGCTTATCCAGTCCAGGGCCACGGGGAGCTGACATACATCCCAGGGCTCTGTCACTCTGGAGTAATAGCTAGACAACCTTTCACTCTCATATGCACACAGTTACTGAGTGGGATTTGAACCCACACTTCTCGCACAGAAGTCAGGCGAGGGAAACTACTACACCACTAGTGACTGTAGATGATTTCCACCATACCATATTTGATTCAAGAAGGCTGGTTAAGACAGGGGTCGGCAACCTTAAATACTCCATTTTCCCACAGAAGAAAACCACCAGGAGCCACAAGACCCTTTTGACATCTAAAGTGGGGATAACACTGCATATACATTTTTATATAGTGTGCTGCCAAACTTAAATTATCCACCTGCAGCGAACCAAAACTGCCGTCTGTTTTTGTGTTCCGTCATCATTTTATCTAATTTGGAGCATGCAGTCAACTGTCAAATTGAATTAAAAAGGACTATTTCACTTAACAATGTAAACTACATAGTTGTTAGATAATAGCCAATTAAAATTTTTACTTTACCAGGTTAATGTGATTTTTGCTCCTGAACCTCAGGGCAGGAAGACGTTACATTCATCTTGACAGACCGCTGTAAGCTGTCATCTGTCATCTGTGACGCTATGTGAGAGGTTTGTTTTTAATATAGTTCATGTAGCATGTAGCATTAAATGTTCTGTTTTCTTCATAAACTCTTATTTTCTTGGATTTATCAAATATAGCTCAATAAATCTTGGCGCCATGTGTTACACATCGGCAGATGTGACGCATTTGAGCAACAAGAAACAAGTAAAAATTATATATTTTAATGTTACAAGATCTCCATAATCTTCAAATTTAGAGTTACAACTGGAAAACGAACAAAGTAAAATAAAAACAAGTTGGAAAATAAATAATGAGTATTGTTGCGAAGGTAAAGTCATGTGGTTCTCTGCATGCATTGCGCCATGCAATGCTAAACTTTTGCTGTACTAAGGATGTTAATCCTTTACATCCATGTATGTTTATGTAACCAGTAGTTCGTTGAATGTGTGTGTTATTTAACTGTCGGGTTACATTAATGTTGCAAAAGAATGACATCCGGTCATTTCCGCAGTAAGCTACATAATGTTGAGCTAAGCATTACCTGGCGATTCTACTTCTGGGACTTCTGTTTTCTTGTACAACTTAGCAGTGTCACAGTATTTCATTTCAAAGTCACCAGAGAGCCACAGCAGAAGGATGAAAGAGCCACATGGCTCCGGAGCCATGGGCTGCCGACCCCTGGTTTAAGAGAAGCATCTTATCTTCAGGCAGGGGGAGCAGTTCCATAATGACTCAAATGTCAAAAACAAAAATGGAATTCTCCTAACAAAAGTTTTTTTTTAAAACTTATCAGTTTGTGGAAACAGAAAATACGTATCTATCTGCACTTTTATCCATGTGCCATTTGGTAGCGTAATCCAATACTGTGCCCTTTGTGCTTTTTCACCTGGTGACGGTAACACCCCCTATTGAGTCTTTAACTGCTTAAAGCATCCAGTTGAACATTATGGTGATGATATATGCTCCATTACGGAAGCTTTATCAGTCATTCATCAGCTCTTCAGTCTAATCTAAATTCAGCCTCTTTTTTTTTTAGCCCACCCAGAATTTTGTTTTTATCCTACTGCTCACTGTCATACCTCTGGAGCGCATCCTCCAGCTTGGCTGTGATTTTCTGGAAGAAGCCAATCTGCTCTCGGAGATGTTGCTGCATCTGTGCTCGGAAGTCTCGTACACGTGTGCGGTGAAAGTGCTGGATCTCGGCCAGCGTGGCACACGAGATAATGTTGCAGCGGTCGTGGAGTTCTCCCTCCTCCGCGGGACAGTCCTTAACCTTGGTCAGCGCACCTTGGACAAGACGAAGGAGAAGGGTGTTACTTTGTTGCAAAGGCAAAGAAATTTTTTATTTTTATTTTGACAGGCAATGAATTGACATCAATGTGAGGTTTCATATGGGCTGAATCGATGAGGAAATGAAAAATGTGTGCTTGGCTCTAGAAGAGAGACAGAAAGATAAATTTTAATGAAAAACTCATTCAAACTGGCATTTCAAACAATAGTGGAAATGTGAATTGAATAGAAACCTAACAATTACCGTAACAACAGAACATAAATACATTGTTTTTTTGTTTTTGTTTTTTTAACATATTACTATTACCATCATCACATTGGTTACCTGATTCAATCAAAGCAGAAAAATGGCAATTACTTTTGCCAATCCACAGTTGTTTTTTTTTCTGCAAGTAAATGAATGGTGAGCTCATGGACAGAAAATAAATGTCATTATAATAATGCTGTTACTAATTGTCCAACCAAACCACTGCGATATCATTACTTGTGTGACTGCGTAATTGCATGGTACCAGGGGGTTCTTATGGTCATGTGCACCAATCAATGCATTAACCATTCATTTATTTTCTTTGGCATTCACACACAATTTCTGAGGAAATAGCAATCTCTATTTTGAAAAAATTAGGTTCTTTTTTGTTTTGAGTGCTGAAATGTTTTTATTTGTAAGAATGCTACTCCTTTATATCTTTCCCATACCACAAACATATTTTGTAATAGCTGAAAGTGACGACCAACCATTAGCCAGTCGCTACAAAACAGTGGCTAGTGACGAAACTGTGTTGTATGATGGTGTTATACTATATGACACTGTTATACAAATAAACCTGTTTCTCTCCATCCATCCATCCATTTTCTTTTACCGCTTATCCTCACTAGGGTCGCGGACTGCTGGAGCCAATCCCAGCTATCTTCGGGCGGGAGGTGGGGTACACCGTGTCGCTTTTTTAATATTTGTCACAGAAAAAGAGTACGTATATTACTGGAATCGTCTTTAAAAGCTGTCCGATAATTCTGGTCTCCTGTAAATCAGTTAAACTTTTATGAACATACCTAATTCAACAAGACTGATATAAGAACAACTGACTAAACTTGAGGTTGAATTTTGTTTTACGAACAAGTTTCACCAATGTAAACTATCCATCCATCCATCCATTTTCTGAGCCGCTTCTCCTCACTAGGGTCGCGGTCCTTCTGGAGCCTATCCCAGCTATCATTGGGCAGGAGGCGGGGTACACCCTGACCTGGTTGCCAGCCAATCACAGGGCACATACAAACTGACAACCATTCACACGCACATTCACACCTACGGGCAATTTAGAGTTGTCAACAAAGCTACCATGCATGTTTTTGGGATGTGGGAGGAAACCGGAGTCCCCGGAGAAAACCCACGCAGGCACGGGGAGAACATGCAAACTCCACACAGGCGGGGCCGGGGATTGAACCCCGGTCCTCAGAACTGTGAGGCAGACGCTCTAACCAGTCGTCCACCGTGCCGCCCCAATGTACACTAAATTACATTTAATTTGACTTAAAGGAAGAAATTAGCTGTTTCTGTTCCAGAAGCAAGCTTAACACCAGCTAGCCATGAAGTAGTTTTCAATCCATCCATTTTCTGTACCGCTTTATCCTCACTAGGGTCGCGGGCGTGCTCGAGCCTATCCCAGCTATCTTCGGGCGAGAGGCGGGGTACACCCTCAACTGGTCGCCAGCCAATAGCATGAAGTAGTTTTGTTTAAGGAAAACAATTAGCTTGCTGTTTCTGTTCCAGCAGCTGGCTTTGCAACAGTTAGCCACAAATCAAGGTCCCAGTGAAATGTGTCATCACTGTAAATGAGCGAGTTGTTATAGTAATAAAAAAAAAAAAAAAAAAAAAAAAGAAATTTTGTGTTAGTGTTGTTGTCGAAGTTAGTTAGTTGCGCATGCGCATCACAGATTGTGCAGGCACCGCAAATAGTGCACTGACAGACCTGATGCTAGTCCATTGGATTGCTAGCAAGAGCTAATGGAATCTCTGTTATTGTCATATGAAGTAATTAACTACTTTCAGTTATGCAGCAAGCTTACCACCGGCTAGCCATGAGGCAGCTCTATTATCAAAAGAAATTAGCTCTCTCCGGTCCAGCAGCTAGCTGAGCATCCGCTGGGCATGAAGCAGGTATATTATAGAAAGAAAAGAGCTGTTTGTAGACACAGCTGTTTTTACAACAAAAAAAAGTTACACCCCAGACGTCCTTCCTTACCCTATGCTGAGTAAAGCCTTAAAATGCCTAGTGACTCAACTTCTAAGGAGGGAAGTACAACATTTTTGGCAGACATGAAGGATGGAAAACATAAGAGGAACTGTGAAGTGAAGTGCTAACTAAAGAGACATTACAAGCGAGCTCTTGGCATGCTGACCTTTGTGACCTGGTGATGTGAGAGAAAGAGTGGATGATCTTTTTTCCCCACACACAAATTACTTTATCTATACCAAGTAAATGAAATAAACTTGGACTTTGCACCCCTGGCTGCCGAAGCGATTAGCAGCCTGTAAGCTGAACTGCGTTCTTTGTACTGTTGACCGGTGAGAAATGTCTGTATCTCTTCTCTTCAAATTACAGAACCATGAGGAACAGGCAAAGAGGGAGGAAAAAAAGAGTGGGAGGAGGAGGGGAAAACTAATCCAGGGACTGCTCTATTTTGCATTCCTGCAGTCCCAGGGTAACATTGGACAAGAGGCCCAGGAATCTGTCCTCATTCAAATCAGATGTTAGGCTTTGGACCTATGGGTTGATACTGCACAGCTATATTTAGGTCAACAAGGTTTTACATTGGTTTTGATGTTTTCAAAAAATTGCTCAGCATCAAATACTGAGGGATGGAGATGCTACTATCACAGATATGTTGAAATGCAAACATTTTACAATTTCTTTTGTCATGACTAAACCCATTTGGAGGTAGTAAAAAGTGCAGACTTTGCAATGTGCAGACGGGCTCATCAGTGTAACTCAGCAGATGCTTCTCAAAAACACGAGACTTTCCTTAATTGACATATGCTTGGGGCTACAAATGTGAGGCTTTCATTACATTAAGGTATGCCTCTGAAAGAAACGAACAATGTGCATTACTGGAAAATTACAGGTTACAGGTTTGACTGCTTTATTGTGAAGAGCAAAACTACAAAATCTCTTAACTGAACTTATCTTTGTTGTAGTTGTGTTACTGGCTAAGGATGAATTTAGAGGGGATCCAAAATTGTACACTTGGGAATGTATTCAATTATCATTAGCTGTGTCCAGATGTCAAGGAACAATGCCTTTGGAGGCACCTCTAAACGCAACATCAATCATGCTAACCTTACCAGGAACTCCCTGGTAAGGATAGATAACGGAGAACGGAGAATTCCTGGTAAGGGCACCCTTAAAGTTACGTCATGATGCAAGGTGACTGTAATGTGAATTATATTACTTTATTTACTATATTACAATTTCCCTTTTATGATTGTTTAATATTAGCGTTGGTTCACAAGATTACGTAGACACTTAACTGTCCTGAGTTCCGGCTGCAAGACCCACAATACCACATACCCAGGTGACTAGATGTTTTTCTATCACATAGCTTTAAAAAGGATTGTTTTGGCTCACATAAATGAATATATTTCACATGGTCCTAATACAGCAGACATACTGTATCTTTAATACGTCACACATAGCCTTGACATCGCATACATAGACAATATGGACGTCTGTATAAGTTGTGGCCTAGGAAAAGGAACCAGAACAGCGTCTTACACAGGAGAGTAGTAGTAGTAGTAGTTTGACTGCTTTTTTTTTTTTTTTTGCTTTGCTCTTAAAATAACAAAAGATAAGCTCTTTTCTCATGTAATTATTTATCCACAGAAATTCCACTACAATGACTATATGTTAGCATTACTAATGTGATGTAACAGAATATAATAACTGAAATTAAGTTAACTAAAGGTTTTAAGGTCCCATGAAGCTTAACACATCTGGTGTTAGATGTTCAAATAGGGCAATGCAAAAAGTGCATTTAAAAATGAAGGGACTCTGTTTCTTTCTGCTTTGTGCCACTAAATACGCAAATGCTAAATGGAATATAAAAGAATCTTAGGTTATGGGAGACTGCTATTGTATCAACTAAAAACAGGAAATTAATACATACGTACGATGTAACCTGAATTTGTTTGCATGTCGGAACACACTATAGTAGTCTATCAGTAACCTACGTTAATGTAGTAATAAAGTTATATCCATCCATCCATTTTCCATCCCACTAATCCTCACTAGGGTCGCGGACGTGCGGGAGCCTATCCGAGCGGACTCTGAGCGAGAGACAGGGTACACCCTGAACTGGTCGCCAGCCAATCGCAGAGCACATATACTGTAGAGAAAATACCATTCGCACTCACATTCATACCTAAGGACAATTTAGAGTCTTCAATTAATCTACTGTGCATATATTTGGGATGTCGGACGAAACCGGGGTACTCGGTGAAAACCCACGCAGGCACCGGGAGAACATGCAAACTCCACACAGGGGAGGCCGGATTTTAACCCGGGTCTTCAGAACTGTGAGGCAGAACCAGTCGGCTACAGTGCCGCCAGTAAATTCATAATTACAGTAAATATTTGTATGAAAAACACTGAATTTAAAAATCAATCAATCAAATCAATCAAAAACACATTCAGTACTACGGTAACTGTTTGTGCCTTCTGGGACCACGTGATGATGTATTCTTACACCACAGCCGTGAAATGTTGTCGGGACCATCGTAAACCCGAGGACCATTTATTTTTGAATTTCGCTAACATGTGTCTGCTCCTTTAGTTGTCAGCTACTTTGTCTTGGGGATTACCACAACCCACAAGACAGGAATGGTACTTTATTGACCACAACTTACAACTGTCTTAATTTACAACCAAACTCTCAAAGTTAGAAACAGTCATACTCAGATCTATGCTGCTCCCTTTATATAGTTTGCATTACTCTGCCGATTTCTGTCTGACCTTGGCAAAGGTCTGCACTCTTCTGAGTAGTCTTCCGTCTGCATTGTCTGGTTAGATAAATGTACACTACTTGGCAGCTTAGACAGCAGAAATGACAGAGACCAAATTCCTGGACTTAAATGAGGTCAACATCTGTGTTGTCATGTATTAAGTTGTTCAAGATTTTTGCAGAAAGCATAAGAAAATGTGTTATTTGCCACACAGGGTAGAAAGAGCTGTCAGTTACAGAGACTATTGGCATTCAGGCTGAAATTGTATCGAGCGAACAGAGCTCAGTGCACTATAGAAACAGTGCCTCCAGGTTTGGCAAACGTCAGGATTTTTTATGCCAGCAGTGTCTCCCTCCTCCCATGCTGCAGGGAACCAACAAGCTAACTCCTGTTTGTTGTGTTTGTAGTGTGTTTTCAAGTGACTCACTTCAGGCTCTGTCAGTACCAAGGGTATAAAAAACTTTTCTTAATGTGGGTATCGGTTTTCTCCTCACACTGACTTCGCAATTCCGTAAGTGAAAACAGATGAAGCGTTCGGGGTCGCAGGGTTTGTGAGTTTTGCCTATAAATTTTTTCATAGATGAATAATAGATGCTATGA
Organism: Phyllopteryx taeniolatus; assembly: GCF_024500385.1. Lineage (NCBI taxonomy): Eukaryota > Metazoa > Chordata > Actinopteri > Syngnathiformes > Syngnathidae > Phyllopteryx > Phyllopteryx taeniolatus. The sequence continues at coordinate 9,194,264 of NC_084516.1, read as the reverse complement.
GCCAGACAGTGCTCAGCTCTGTATCATTAATTTCTCTTAGGTTCGGTTAAAAGACTAAATTGTCTCATCATCATTTTACTGACTCCTACGTTGAACAAGAATTAGGGCTGACTGCTTGGTCCCGAGCAATTTTAGTCACAGGTAACCGTTTGACACAATTACATTGCTCAACATAAAAGAGTATTCTCTTACAGATTTTTTAGGAAACTTTAAGTTTCAATATTTTCTATGGCATACACGATCGCCCCAAAAAATCCTTTAATGTTGCAATGTTGCAAAAATGAGAACGCAACAATGAATTTCAGAGGTATATATATTTATATTGAGCCTGTTGGTTGACTTAAAGACTCATAGGTGTGCTTTTTATAAGCTGCCGCACTCCCTATTCCCCTATTCTCTTGTCCATTCTGTCCCTCTGTCTGTTTATTTTAAATAAACATCAGATGATTTAAAACTTTTAAACTAAGCAGAGGGAGCATTTAAAACTCCCCCGTTGCACAGCAAAACTGTGGCATACAGATCCACCATTCTGCATGGCCATGCAGCTGAACAGGACGGGTAAAAAAAAAAACATTTTTTTTTTTAAATGTAAGATTAGGCACACCTACGTTCAAATCGTTCCAAAGACCTGATAGCTGAGCCTCTATAGATCCCCCTGGAAGCCAACCATTTCAAATCCTTGTTAATTGTAACATGCTAGTATTTGTGGGTTCACTAAAGTGTTCAGATTTCAGCAAACCACATATAAGAGTATGACTTTTCTTCGCAATATTCTTTCTGGTAAGGTACAGTTTAGTTTTGTTCAATTGTGTGTGCATTATTGTAGGGTCTGAACATATCTGACCCTACTGTCACACCTTTTAGCACTCGTTCTTTGGGGTACCAGTCATATGGTATGATTTGCTTGTGTAGAGTGCAGTTAGACATGCTGCCATCAGTTGATTGGTTGACAAAGAATAATGTGTTACTATAGAATGTTGAAGAGTGGCAGGAAACAAAGTGTCATTTAACAAATACGGTTGATCACAAAGGAGAAAGAAATGTACGCTGTTTGTCTTATATAGAGGCTGCCTGCTCATCTTACGGTGGAGAAGCAAGTGACGAACCAAACTAAATTAACCGCAAATGTGTTACTCAGATCTCACATAAAGACCATGCATTTCCTGACCTTTCTGCACATGGATGATGTCAGGAAAGTTGGCCAGGTGTCCTCTGTAGAGATCCAGCAGATCAGAAATGGGATCCAGGTCCTGGCGTGGCTGATCTGCAAAATAATCTCCTATGGCCTCATAGGCATCACCAGTATAAGAGATGGCCTTGTTCAGACCTCCTGAGTAGGCCTGCTGGTCCAGCTCGAACGCCTGCGAGAGAAGTTTGAAGGACTGTCCGACTTTGTGGTACTCCTTCTTGAATCCTGACATCTGCTTGCGTGCAAAGTCATTGATGGTGGTGTTTACGACAACAATGTTCTCGTCCATCCTTTTCGTGAAGGACTTAAAGCCTTCGATCTTGCTCTCCACTTCCTGAAGGTCCAGCGGGACGGTGGGTGTGCTTAATGGACGAGAGACATTTTTTAGGAATGATGCCATATTCTTGCAAACATCTTTGAGCAGAAACCTTGCAGCTTCAGTTGGAAAATACTTCAAACATGACATCATCTTTACTTCACAAACATGCTGATCTCTCTCACATCTGCCTCACCTCATGACAAAAACTTCGATTCAGCACATTTACTCAAGGAAAACAACTAAAATTACCTTGCTGAAGGGCAATAACCATCCACTAGAATGTAAGTAACTTGAAGTGAGTAAGTACTGTAAGTAACATCTGACACAAAACCATAACAAAATACAACACTGCAAGTGTACATTCGGACACACTATACGCAAGACAAGTTGTTGTGAATTGCCAATAATAACTTACAACTATGAGTTGGCAAGAGAAGGGTTCTATGTCAAATTAACAACTAGCTCTTCATACCTGATTGTGAGAAAGAAATTAGCCCCAACCAGCTCATCCCTCTCTGCCTTCCTCTTGCCCTGTTTCCAGGCCTTCTCGTCCGCCCCACACGTGAGGAAATGTTGGAAGACGTCACAGCGGGCCAGCACAGGGTGGCTGGTCATATGGTTCATCCACCAAATAAGGCCTTTCCTTCGCTTGGAGATGAAGTCCTCCTCAAAGCGGCCAGTGGCCTGCTTCTCCGGCAGATGTGGAACCGAGATTACCGGGAAACGCTCCACCAGCCGAGCGTACAGCCAGTCGAAGTGTTTGTACCTGAAGGGGATGAGGAAATGATGGTGTGAGGAATCATAAGGGCATACAGACTGTGTGCTTATCTGAATTTGGTGGATTTTCTCACATGGCTTACTTTGTTCATATACTTTTGCGCCACTGAGGTACTTTGCATAAAATGGCTATAAATTGTAAATGGTAAATGTCGAATCTTTATGAAACCTCTTTAAATAATTACATTAAATGAATCACAGCATGATTGTATGATTACTATGATTTTCTATAGTGCTTGTCCACAGGAGGGTTACGAGTGACCTTGAGCCATCGCAGCTAACTTTCGGTTAGAGGCAGGGTACTGGTCGCCAGATCGTTCTCAGTCACATTCACTCCTATCAGGCAGATGTACACATAGACTCCAAGTGGTGCTCAAGCACCTACCCTTTCACCCTGGATGAAAAAAGTTCCCTTTTTTCTACAGCCCATTTTTTTCGTCACTCATCAATATTTAAAAAAAATGTAATTACTCTTTTGTCATCAGTTCCACCCAAAGTGTTTTGATATCTAATAAGCAATTATTTGAGTCATTGGGAGATTTATGATATGATGTATGATTGATGCGTTGGAATTATTTTGTACTTCACATGAATACCATTGAATAATGATGTTGCAGAAGCTCTCTGTGGAACATGGCTTGTGTTGTAAGAGGTGACAACAAAAATGTCAGGAAAGTCTCGGGAGTGCTGGAGCCTATCCCAGCTATCTTCGGGCAGGAGGCAGGGTACACCCTGAACTGGTTGCCAGCCAATTGCAGGGCACACAAACAAACAACCATTCACACTCACATTCACACCTAAGGGCAATTTAGAGACTTCAATTAACCTACCATGCATGCTTTTGGGATATGGGAGGAAACCGGAGTACCCGGAGAAAACCCACGCAGGCACGGGGAGAACATGCAAACTCCCCACAGGCGGGGCCAGGGAATAAACCCCGGTCCTCAGAACTGTGAGGCAGACGCTCTAATATGTACAATTTATTTATTATTATTATTTAACACTTTTTAATGTAGGGAGACGGTAGAGTAACCTGTGAAAACCCATGCAAGCATGGATAGAACAATACCTGCACTCACACACAAGAAAGCCTGATGCAAGATTCAAACCCAGGACCCCTTGACTCTGAGACTGACATGCTAACCACCCATCTTTATTGTTTCATTTTAAAGCCATTGTGGCGGTATATACTGTATAAAACTTACCCTCTGTCATTGTCTAAAGGCCGTACTTCTGGACCAAACTGTGTACACTATTCACTCAAAGTGGACACGACTCGACTCACGAGTTATGATTTTCTAACGTTTTGCAAATGACAGAGATATTATGGAATGTTTTTGATGATGCCATTCATGTGTGCAGTTCCACCAAAATTCATTAGAAACATCTGTTGATGAATCCCTACAATAACAAAAAGCCTGGTTGCTATACGAATAAAGTTCATTCAAAGCAGATGAAAACAGTCCTGTGTCTTAGCTTTGCTATTAATGACTTTTTTTCCACAGCAGTCCTTTTTAACATAGTAAGACAGTAAATAGTGGGACATATAGTTACAGATACCGCATGAAGCAAATATCTATTAAATATCTTCATACAAAACTCGATTCACTCTTACATTCACACCATCACTGAGTGGGAATTGAACCCATCCTGCCTGCATTGAAGTCAGGCAAATGTACTACTACACAACCAGTAACATACTATTATGTGGGAAAATGTTTTGGGTGAAAAAAACTAAAGACAAAGAAAGAATGAGAAAAGCGTACAGGAATTCCAGAGGAAACACGTTATTCCTGAGGCCAAAAGGCCACACTTGGCTCTGCTTTAGCCATTTGCTGGGAACAACAGTGGGAACAGGCCACAAGCCACAGAATCATCACCCGTTCAATGGTGAGAGGAAGTGGAGAGATGAGGAAAAAGGAGAGTTTCCTACCTGCGGTTGACTTGAACGTTGGTGTGAGTGGGGGTCAGGCCATAGGACATGTAGCTCTTCATGCCTTTGAACTTAGTCTGCTTGGTTGGGTCGTCAATGGTGCACGTGAAGGGGTACGGGTCGTCCTGCCATTCTGGTCCATGCTTGCCCGTCACCACGCAGATCCTGTCCCCGTCTTTGACAAAAGCAGCCGCCTCCCCAAGGAGGAAGGCCTCTCCTCCAGATTTGACGAAAGTGGAGAACCTGTTCAGGTTCCTCCCCACTGTGGCCGAGCTCTTGGCCTGAGGTTGCAGGGAGCTACTGCGCCTGGCCGGCAGGGAGGTGGTCACCGGGTACAAGGAAGAGGGCGAGGTGCCCAGACCCCGTGGGGCCTCGGTGGCCGGGGAACTGTCATCCCAGTCGTCGTCCCAGTCGTCATCGCTGCCCTGGCTGGTGTGGAAGCTGCCCCCGCCGCTGCCAACACTCCCCGCCTCGGGTCCTCGCTGAGAATAGGTGGCGTGGGTGGGGGTCCCAACTTTGGAAGAGGACAAACCGTTGTTGTTCTTGGAGGTTTTGTGGTCCCTGATGATCTCCACGTAGGAGGCTGGGATGAGGCCAACGTCCCCTCTGCTGTTCTTCCCCTCCAACCAGCCCTCTAGCTCCTCCTCGCTGAACAGGCTCACCAGCTCGTTCTCACTAATGGAGATCTCCCCTGGGTTCTCCGAGTGGAAGTCGTACAACACCCTGGCCTGCAGCGCCATTCTCGCACCAAGATTACTTCTCTCTCGTCAACTGCTCAACAACACATTCCCGACATAAAGCACTTTGGGGAAACCCGATCGAGTTCGCGACGTAGACCCAAACTTTTCTGTCCGTGTAATCTGTGCGTAAAACGTATTAACAAAAGAAAAACATAAGAAACGCAGGGCAGAAACCTTATCAGATATCCAACAGCTACCTCCTCCCCTCTCTCGGAACTCTTGCTTCAAAGATCATTCGTTTTCCACGCACAACTTCATCAACACGGTGAACGGGGGAAAAAACCTGACAGACATCCGATTGACTTTTCAAAAGAAGCTTGACAGACCTGCGGTGGCTGTGGAGCAGCTTTATTTCACCGTACGACCCCCGGAAAAAAAAAAAAAAAGGTCCCTCTCGTCTTTCTCTCTTCCCCCCTTCCACTCTCCGAGATGCTTGTAAAGTTAAAGACACCAAGTCCCAACACGTAGAAGCACTGGGGGGCGGAGCCTGCTACAAGTTTGGACAAGAGACGGAAATAACGGAGGGGGGTGGGGGACACACGTTACATCAGGAACATATCTATCTATCTATCTATCTATCTATCTGATATATGCTCAAAATGGGGCCATTGTTATTCATATTACACTGTAATATTAGCGTAATGTAAAGTATGGCACAGGAACACTATGGCAACCAATGGCATGCATCGCTGCCAAAGGGTGTGCAACCAAATATTAAGGAGGGATGCCAATATTGCTGCACATGCTTTTTTTTTAATTGCAATATATAAGTGAAAAAAAAAACTTTGTTAAATTACTTTGGCCCTCCAATTAATAGATCCTGATGATATAAGTTTGGTACATTTCCATTTATTTCTGACATATTATACAGGTTATGCATAAAATGAAGGGTGCTAATAATAGTGAGCAGGACTGTTGCACAGTGAACTAGTGGTTGGCAGGTCTGGCTCAGAGACAGCTCAGGTCCTCCCATATTACCAAAACATGCTTCTTAGGTTAATTGAAGATTCTAAATTGTAAATAGCTGTGAATGTGAGTGTACATTTTTATTTGTCTATACTCTATGTGCCTTGCAATTGAGTGACAACCATTTCAGCGTGTACCCCACTTTTCGCCCAAAGTCAACTGATATAAGATGCAGGTCACACGTAAACCCTCTTGTGCGCTCATGAGTGGGTGTCAAATGACTGACACCTTGTAAGTCACGCCTTTTGTCTCTGATTGGTTGTTTTTCCTCAGGCGTGGTGCTTTCTTTTGTATCAAATTAGAGGCACAGGATGTGTCCAGAGACGGCTGATCTTTTGGATATGTTTCATTTTTTTCCACAGATTATAGTACTCTTTCTCTGCCGCGGATGACAGGTGAGCTCAACTAAGTTAAGTACACCTATAAAAGTTGTAATGCATTTTAGGCTCATCCTGACATTTCAAAATATTCCTTATCCAACTGTATGGGGAGAGCTTGGCCTTCAGAGAAACATTTGCGTTTTAATGAAAGCTTGTCAGTTATGCCTTGTAGATGTTGATGTAGATGTAAATTCCCTTGCCTCAATTAAAAAAAAAAAAAAGCCCCCAAAAACCCCCACTTGTCTTTAAAAATAAAATAAATTAAAAAAGTATTTTTTGTTATCATTTGTGACTCGCGTATTAAAACCTCAATATTGTAAAATGCTTGACACAAGTATATTGCGGAAGTGGTTGTGAAAGAACAACGTCATGAATTGTTCCGCTAATTTACCGAGGGCGCTTGAATGTAGCAGTCTTGCGTACAACGGTTGGCTGGCTGTTACTGGCGAGAAAATAGTGCCACTGGTAATTTGACACTCAGGTCACTGGTAAAAATGACTTTTTAACGGTGACAACTTCGAAGTTTAGAGTCGCTGGTTCGAGCGAGGGGACCTTGCCACCTCCTGCCTGAGCGGCGAAAAAAGAAAGCACCTGGGCAAGAGAGCGTTCACCGTTGTCTGCATTATGTCAAAACTACCAGGCAACGCAGGTGTGTCGCTGCTCGGGGACAAGTCGCTGGACTTCTACCGGGACCCGATGCTCTTCTGCCGGGAGAAGATGGATAAACACGGTAGCAGGGTGTTTCAAAGCCGCTTGATGAACAGACCCACCGCCTTCGTGTGCTCGGCGCAGGGGATGAAGGAGCTGCTGTGTGGTATGTGTTACCTATGCGCCACTCTAATGCAATTTAACAGGGTAGGGTTAGGGTTAATTTCGTGTATTAAAGCTTTATTACAATCTAACACGTGCTCCGGGAGTCACGTGAACTTGAAGGCGTCCGTAGTGACCTTGTGTTGTTCCTCGCCACATTTCCTATCTTGGCGTTCTCAGGTGAAAAAAAAACATGAATAATCTTCGAAGTACAATTGCACCCACATATTAGCGTGATCCGTCATGGGAGAGACTCGTGATGGTGCTGCAAGGGGAAGGGGATGTTACTGGGACTGATGGTACTCCCCATATATTGAGTCAAACTTACTCTAAAACAGGGGTGCCAAACTCATTCTTGTCTCGGGCCGCATTGTAGTTATGATTTCCCTCAGAGGGCCGTTAGAACAGTGAAATGTTTAATCACCAAATCATATTATTACCATTACTCAACAAACTGAGGGATAACTAGTTTTGAAATCAGAAGACAAGGATAATAGTTTGTTCAAGCATTGTTTAAGTTACTGTAGAAGAAGGGTTTATTATGACAATTTGGAATGTGGGTACAGATTTGAGCAAAAATCACGGAAGTTGACGAGCATGATTTGCTTTCGCGGGCCACATAAAATGATGTGGCGGGCCGCATCTGGGCCCCGGGGCCTTGAGTTTGACACCTATGCTCTAAAAAGTGTCACAAACTGAAGCACTATTATAAAGGTTTGATACAATTTGATGGACGGGGCGTGTCTGAAAAGGTTCAGGCCTGTGTCACAAAAGATGTACTTCAAACGGAAACTGGAAACAACAACTTTTTCCCCTTTGAAGTAATCCCCTTGGAGTTTAGTGCACTTCCCCAGCCTTCTCTGCCGCAACTTCATACACTCCTGGAAGGAGTCTTCTGAGATCCTCAACAGCTTGATGTCGTCCATGTCTTCAAAACGGGCCCCTTGATGACCCCTTTGTGTTTGGGAAAAGAGGAAAAAATCCCAGAGAGGCATGTTGGGTGAGTAGGGAGGTTGGTCCAGCACAGCAATGTTCTTCTCAGCCAGGAACTGTCGGATGAGGGGATTGTAGGTGCGTTATCACAATGACCCGAGTTGTCCTGTCACAACTCTTCACCTCCTCTCATACACTGAACAAAGCAAACATTGTCTCTTCATCTGACCCAAATTGAAAGGTAATACGAGTTTTACCTGTCACGTTGTAGTTGAGTTTGAAACACTGTATATCTTTTGTGGCATCAGTCGTGTAATGTTTCTGACATACATCGCTATTACAGAAGTTAGAGACATAGAGACAGATTTACATTGTCCATTAATCCATTTTTTGTACTGCTTTGTTCTCATGAGCTGGAGTTCATCCCAGCTGACTTTGGGTGCAAGGCCAGTCGAAGGCTACATATAGACAAACATCCATTTACATTCATACCTATGGACAATTCGGAGGCTTCAATTAACCTAAGAAGTATGTTCCTGGAATGTGGGAGAAAACCCATGCAAGCACGGGGAGAACATGCAAACTCCACACAGGAAGACCGGAGAACCCTGAACCTCAGAACTATGTGACAAACATGCTACCCACTCTTCCAGCGTGCTTCCCAATGTTGCGTTACTGAACTTAGAATACAGTCATTAGTAATTCCAGTTGTTCTAGGGTGCCAGTCGACCTTCAGGTTATTCAGATTCCAAACCAAATTTTCCCACCCGACGGGTATTCTGTTAAGGGCGACATGTGGATGATATCAGCAGACTTTGGGCAAGACATGGTTTCCAGTCAAATGTTTTTTAAGTAAGAGTCGTTGCATTATTGAACACGCAAGTTAAAAAATATGTCACTGTTAATATCCAAAACATGAAAACAATAAATCACTCTATTAACTTTAAAATAGGCACAATGAAAATCGTGTGACAGATGCACCTCACACATCACTTTCCATCCATTTTCTATTGCAGGTATACTGTAGTCTATCCAAGCTGACTTTGGCTAGGTGTGTACATCCTTGACCTGTCGCCAGTCAATTGCAGAGCACATGTAGACAAACAAGCGTTCACGTTCACATTCACACTTGGAAAATTAACCTCAACCTAACATGCAATGCGGGTAGAACATTCAAACTCCACGCAGGAAGGCCCCAACCTCAGAACTGCTTACCACTAGGTAACCGTACTGCCTCAATAATAATACAGTTGTTTTTAAATTAGCTCTCAGACAATGACAATCAAAAGTACTAAATTGGATTTCGTTACATTGTATGGCTGCACCGAATATAGTGTCCTGCAAGTATATATTTACATCAGCTCATAGAAAGGTCATGATGAATCAAGTCAATTAAGGTCACTGGACTTTGTCACAGTTAATTCCATAGGCGCTGGACCTTGCCTATACATGTCTGCAATAATTATTTGTGGTCCGTTTCAGAGAAGTCCAATGTGTTTCTGAAGGATCCGACTGATGTGATGACCAATATGTACGGTGACACCATTGTTACCACTAACGGTAAACATTTCTGCACACACACACACACACACACATACACAAACACTTAACTTGCATCAAGTAACAGCTCTCCATTCCCTTGAAAGCTCGAATGAGTCACTGTTTTTTTTAATGATGTAGATTTGACTTTATGACATTGTTTTATGACTATAACTGAACAACAGTGGTTTAATAAAGTCGATTGATACATAAATATTTGCATCTTTCAGGTGAAGAAGCGTGTCTTCTCCGTCTGTCTCTCACCAGCTTGTTTAGAGGAAGTTGTTTAGAATCGTCAAGTGATTACATCACCAGGTAGGTAAAGTAGTATATCTAGACCCGAACTGCAGTTTTATATTTATTGCTTTTAGAGGGTTGGAGAACAGCTGATTTGGGGTGAAAGAAAAAAAGGCCAAAGTGCATTTAGTTGTCATCCAAGTCAAAGGTTTATGGTGAAAGTCTGGTCCTGTGTCAACAAATGAGGACACTAATAATGCAGTGTGAAATGATGAATTCAGTCCATAAAAAGACAGAATTTTGCAAAATAAGACTTACGGTGAAATGAGAAGGCTTTCAAAAACAGGAACTTAATATGTAAATACTGTATGTGCAAAATGTTGCAAAATACAGTTGTATTCAAAATGTTTAAGCCCTCCTTGTCAATGATACATATCCAAAAAATACAAGCGTACTGTAGTGAGTCAAAAAAAATAAATAAAAAAAAAACTCAAACAGTTCAAACAACTAATATTACAAGCGGTCACTTTCAATCAAATTATTTTGCAAATACATGTAATTTACACATTTTGAGTGCAAGTGTATACAGGAGAAGGTATTTGATCATGTTTGAGATGCATTTTCTCCCCCTTTTTTCCAGTGTGTGTGAACAGTGTCTCAAGGATCTCGTCCACAGGTAATACATATTTGTAATTTAAAAATATACTAAATGCTGCACACCCAATCAGGGAATACAAACTATTGATTGGGCACACATAATATAGCTGAACCTGAAACAGCCCCTGATAACACTACACACACAGCCTTGCATTTAAGGCATTTGGCATTAATCACTTCACCTGCATATCTTCTTGCTTTGATGTGCACAGCTCAAGACTATCAGCTGATTAGTTTCAATGTATGGAGTTGCCTTTGCATCATGCATGTGAAATTCATTCATTCATCTTCCATTCCGCTTATCCTGACTAGGGTCGCGGGCGTGCTGGAGCCTATCCAAGCTATGTTCGGACGAGAGGCGGGGTACACCCCGAACTGGTCGCCAGCCAATCGCAGGGCACATACAAACAAACAACCATTCACACTCACATTCACACCTACGGGCAATTTAGAGGCATGTTAAATTGAAATAATAAAAGCATAATTTGGTTTCCTCCCACATCCCAAAAACATGCATGGTAGGTTAATTGAAGACTCTGAATTGTCCGTAGGTGTGAATGTGAATGTGAGTGTTAATGGTTGTTTGTTTATATGTGCCCTGCGATTGGCTGACAACCAGTTCAGGGTGTACCCCGCCTCCTGCCCGATGATAGCTGGGATAGGCTCCAGCAACCCCGCGACCCTTGTGAGGATAAGCGGCTCAGAGAATGGATGGATGGATGGAAAAGCATAATTTATGCCACTAAAAAGTCAGGATCAACGAGAATAGAGGAATTGTACATAATGGTTAGTTTGCCCCACAATCTAGTAATATAACATTGGTGTGTATTCTTCTAAGCTTTATAGACGTTTTGAATTGTGAGATCACAAAAGACAAAACAGCACCACAGATTTTAACTCATTGTACTCAATAGTGTTTATTTGTTGCCTTTGTCAGATTAGAAACGTTTTGATAATTTCATGTTACCTTTTTTAAAAAAAGAACACATTCATGACAGACATGCATGATTTCTGTGTGCAGTGGTGAGCCAAGGTGTGTGTACACTGCATTTAAGCAGCTTGGGACAGAGTTGGTTTTAGGTATTTTTCTCAACGTACATGCTGACGAGCAGCCAGAACTTTTCCAGAAAATCACACAGCTCTGCACTCAGCACTGGCATGGTAAGAACAATATTACTAGATTTGTTTTTACCACTAAACGCTGTATTGACATGGGTGACTCACTCATTTTGTTCAGTTCAAGCCATAACGTTTTTGCATCAAGCTGGGCATGCATACAAATTGAGCCTGAGTCTTAGTTGACCCACTAAATTTTGATTCAATGCATTATATTCCAAGTCTTTTCTGTGCTGTTGTTCAGGGGGGAAATGAAAAACACTCTACTACAGCCAGCAGAATGCATTGTGGTGAAATAAGATTGTTACTTTTTCTATTTCTATTTACATACAGATTATTTTGCATAATTGTAGAAATAAACACATAATTGTGCTGTTTTTGGAGTCATTTCCTACTTCTTTCCGTATGTATGGGACAGTGGAGCCCTAGTACAGTTTACTGTATGTGTGTAAACTTTTTTTAATTGGGCTGAATTCTGCCAACAAGTGTGATGTGACCAAGAAAAGGCAATAGAGTATAATCCTGTTAATCCACAAGGCTAAAGTGTGACTTCAGTTTGATCATGAATCACATAGATTTTCTGTCTGTGGCGTTTAAAGAAAAACTATATTTGAAAAATAACTCAGCTCAACAGAATTACTGTCTTTAAAAATTGTATTCGCCTGCTGACATATTTAGTCCATCACTTTCGTTGGCCATGAATTTATGGTATTGCGAAATTTACATCCTATTTAATGTCGATTACAAAAAACTTACAAGATGTTTGCTCCTGCAGGTCTCATCTCTGCTCCAGTAAATGTAAAGGTCCCTTTGTGGTCATCTGGTTTTTCCATGGCCTTGGAGGCCAGAGACCAGCTGATGGAAATCATCAAAGAGAAACTGGAGAATGACGCAGAGGGGTGTGTGGGACGCATCAAAAACAAGTCAAGACAAGTGACTTTTGCCTGAATGTTGCTCGTCATAGTTGCTCTCACCTCTCCGTCTTTAGTTTTGTGGGCTCCCTGAGGTCTCTGCCGCTGCCCGGCTCGGGCTGTGCTTCCCAGCATCTCCTTCTGTTCATCTCAGCCCTCATCCCCAAAGCTCTGGCATCACTACTCACCTCGTTCACTGTGGCTCTCAGTGGAAAAGAACAGGTACTAGAGATGGAGATAGTGTGCATAGTTTCCAAAAGGTTGATCATGCTATGCTTAGGGCTTACAATTTGTGCATGTTGTTATTTTTGTTTTTGTTTTTTTAGCTATTTAAGTACAGTATTTAAAATTCTATCATGAAGACTGTTTCTGCCAATCGGTAGTTTGATTCAGTTTAATAAGTTACACAATTTTTGGTGTTTTCATTTTGTGAAGGGTATCAACTACAGGGTATCAACTACACAGTGTCTATTGAGTAGTCAACAGATAATTTGGTCTTGGGTGCAGGATGGAATGGGGGGGAAAAAAAAAAAGCCATGAACAGCCACATATCAAGAAGAACGAATACACAATTCTGGATGTCTGTCATTGTTATTCGTTGTTTAGTGTATCATTCTTGCACTGTGTTGCAGTGCTACAAGGTCAGGCTATTAAGTCAGCTATTGCCATTTTCTTATGCACCCCACAGTGGAAATCCAAGCCACAGCCAAATGGTCTTTGTAAAGTGCTGACACAAAAACACCTTTATTTAAATTCCTCTTTCCAAATACTACCAGAAACCGTCACTCTTTCAGGAGGAAACCCGTCGACGAGCGTTGATGGATGCTGATTATCTGCAAGGAGTCTTGCTGGAAGTTCAGAGACTCTGGCCTCCTTTCATTGGTGGACGCAGGATAGCAGAAAAGGTAGGACTCACCCAGTTACTGACTCTTATTAGGGAAATATTGTTTTTTAAATGTATTTTAAGGTAGGGAAAATAGGAGTGCCTCCTGTTTGCAAAACTATTGGGGAATTGGATGGATTGGATTAGATCTGCGTGTCCCAATCAACCAGCACTAATATTTTCATGTCATCGAGCCTGGACACATGGTCGGTCTGAACAGGTTGCTGAAAAAAACATGTCAGACATCTAATCTGTGCTAGGTTGTGTGTTGGTTATTTTAGGGAACAAATGTGTGTAAATGTGTAAAACACAAGCTCTTAATTTCCAGTCAATTAATTAATTCCAACCCTGTAACATTTTAATATATGAACCATGAACAATCCCTTTAGGGGATTGGCCTAGTAGGTGACAGCAAGGTGCTCTGACTACTACACGGATCAGTGGGAGGTAGCGTTTGCTACATGTTCAATGAACACCTGAGAGCATCTGAGTTCTGTATAAGAAAGGGCATCTAGTGTAAAAACTGTACCAAACCAGTAAGTCGCTGTTGTGACCCCTGGTGGGACAAGCCGAAAGTTGCAAAAACTTTGAAGACCCTTATGTAATGCTGATAATTAAACTAGGCAGCTCACAAAATGATTTTGATAGTTGTATTATTCCAAACTTGAAAGGTGGGCAGGGAGTCTTGTAGACAAGCAATTAAAAAGTATGTTTCCCATAATATGTACCAATTATTTATCCGGCAAGGTGGCCGACTGGTTAAGAGCGTCTACCTCACGGTTCTGGGGACTGGGATTCAAATCCCGGCCCCACCTGTGTGGAGTTTGCATGTTCTCCCCGTGCCTGCGTGGGTTTTCTCCGGGCACTCTGGTTTCCTCCCACATCCCAAAAACATGCATGGTAGGTTAATTGACAACTCTAAATTGCCCATAGGTGTGAATGTGAGTGCGAATGGTTGTTTGTTGGTCTGTGCCCTGCGATTGGCTGGCAACCAGTTCAGGGTGTACCCCGCCTCCTGCCCGATGATAGCTGGGATAGGCTCCAGCACGCCCGCGACCCTAGTGAGGAGAAGCGGCTCAGAAAATGGATGGATGGCTCCAGCACTCCCGCGACCCTTGTGCGGATAAGCGGCTCGGAAGATGGATGGATGGATGAATTATTTATCCTCCTTACAGTGTTGTTGCATTACTTTCCTGTAGATGGCGACCTACTGCAGTAAATGCAGTAGCAAGTCTCTTCACCTACAAGAGCTGACAAAATATGAGGGGGAGTACTTGTAATAATATCCATCCATCCATTTTCTGTACCGCTTATCCTCACGAGGGTCGCGGGCATGCTGGACCTTATCCCAGCTATCTTCGGGCGAGAAGCGGGGTACACCCTGAACTGGTCGCCAGCCAATCGCAGGGCAATGTAGAGTCTTCAATCAACCAACCATGCATGTTTTTGGGATGTGGGAGGAAACTGGAGTACCCCGAGAAAACCCGCACAGGCATGGGGAGAACATGTAAACTCCACGCAGGCGAGGCCGGGATTTGAACCCCGGTCCTCAGAACTATGAGGCAGATGTGCCAACCAGTCGCCCACCGTGCCGCCTTGTAATAATAATTAAAATGTGAAAAAAAGCAAAGAAGGAAGAGTACTCGTACTAGTAATTTAAAATAACTTATAGTACATTTGATCAATAGCACTGTGTTAGCTTTTAGTTTGTCCACATTTATGTTTTGGGATTTTATTTAGGTAATATACAGGAATGTTGCACGGCTACTTTTTTAAAAACTGTGAAGGCTTGATTAGTTAATACTTAGTTTATATTGTTTTGTTAAGTGATTCACTGTTTGGATAGATGTATTTTATTGTAAGTCAATGTACAGTATAGTGGATCTTCTAAGGTCCAAGTTATGACCAACCTGTGATTTGTTCGGATTTGAAATTAATGCAAATAGAAATAACCCATTTTATGGTGGTCATACACTTATCACTACTGTAATGTTCATACACGTGTATACATACATTAAACACTGCTAATTTCAAGATGTAAACACAATAAAAGCTATGATGACATTTGCAGTAAAAAGGTGGGATTTAAAAAGTTAATGTCACATAAGCATAAATTAACCAGTGTATAGTAAAACATAAAAGCAATTTAACATTCTACCTATAAAAAAGTGACCACATGTATGGTGATGCTGAATTCAGCTTACTTTACTTAAGTCACACAATATGCTGGCATCTTGTGTAATGAAATGCATGATGTGTGGTTCAAGCAATCGAGTTATTTTGTGACTTTGGAAGGTGTAGTTTTCCTGAAAATCTATTTCTTTTCTCTCTGTAACCTCAGCCTGTATTGTATATTGTTCTATAATGTGCATACTGCATAGGTACATTATTATATTCTATATGCTAATTGACATTAGCACTCAGCCGGCATAATTCTATAAAGAGATTGCATTTTAGTCGAAGTCACTTGGCATCATCTCCTGTACATGCACCAGCTGTATTTTGATTTTGGCGACCTCATCAAGCGGGTTTACGCAACAGTACAATCCGAGGCATTGATCCATCCTTGTGATTGATCGGGCACGCTCCCCTGGATGGAAGTCAGAGCGGTTGCTGGTGGGGCTGATGTGCGCTAGTGATGCTGTGAAGCCGAGTGGAAAGTCATTTGTCACTTCTAGGAAAGGCTTCAGTACTCTTTGATTGCTGGCAACCTCCGTGGAACACGGACTCGTGACGTAAGGGGTTTGGGTTCATTTTGGAGAGAGGAGGAAATTGCACAAGTATGTACTACATGTTATCAAGCTTTAGGAAACTTTAAGCCAATCACACTAACGCAGAATGGATTTTTTGCTGGGTCCTAAAAAAAAAAGACAGAATTTGTGTTAAAGGATTTACAGTTGAGTTTGGCCTTTTCTTTTAACGTGCAACGAAATCCACTTCACATCTTTTCATACTGTAGGTTGCTATATCAAAAATGTATTAATCACCACAGTGATGCTTTAGGGAGTTGAGGATTAAATACATTTAAAAAAAACACAACCATTAAATTTGTTAGCTACAGTAACTGGCAATTCATAATTTATAACAATCAAGTCCTCTCACTACAGTACCTCGGGGAAGTGTCTCATAAACTCATAAACGCACCAGGAGTGAAATGATGAGCTTGTGTCATGTGTGAGCGCAGGGTGGCTAAGTAACAATTAGTATTCACTATCACGTGGAAAAAGTAGAAGCACCGTCAGCTGGAACTAAAATATGCGACAGTTTATACAAACTTGAAAGAATATGTGTGTGGAGAGAAAGTGAGTGAACTCCACAAGGGCAGTCATGTCACAGCGAGAACAAGGAGAAAGAAAGAGATTTGTAGGCGATTTTCCACTCCAGCAGAGAGCTGCTGGGGTAGAAATGAGAAAGGGGCTATAAGAAAAAAAGAACAGTGATTATGTTGGGTGGCAGTCCATTAGTGAAGCGACTAATGGATGCTGTGAAAAGGTGAATATGGAGGCCAACAAACCGGGTGAGGGGACTTTTTGCCTCAGGGTGACTCTTCAATAGAGCCCAGTGGGGAAAAAAAGGCCTCAGGAAAGTTTGTTGAAAAATGGGAGTTCAATTGTATTAAAACATCTCTCATTCCTGTTATAGAATTTGACGTGTGTCAACTGCATTTTCTCTTTTCGTGTTATGTTATTAAAGACAATCCTGAACCTGATCAGATGAATATATTAGTCCGATCAGATAAATGTGGACTTGTCTAATCATGTGCTCTTGGATATCAATTAGAAATATGAAGTATCACCTTTACAGTATACGATATTCAACATAGTATATTTGATTTATACAGCCATCTTATGTTTCTTCTATAAATGATAAAGCCAAATGTCACTTTCAGTGTGATTGTGCGTGTGTGTGTGCAGGACACTACCCTTGCAGGTTTTCATGTCCCAAAGGGATATGGTGCAATCTATATCAGTCATGCCATCCACCGGGACCCGCAGGTGTTTGAGCAGCCTGACAGCTTCCTGCCAGAGAGATGGAGCGGAAGGTTAGTATTAGTAGTAGTAGTAATAGTTTGGTCTAATAGACTACATTCGTATTTTGGTCTAATAGACTACATTAGTATTTTATTACAAGGCACATGCGGGCATTGAAGCCGGGAATATATGTGAATAAGGTTCAAATGGTTATTTGAATCCCTAAAGCTATTTTTTTGCAAGTGACAAATGAAAGTGGGGCCCATTATGATTTGTGTTTCTCATAGGCCACTCTACATGGTTAAATAAGGTAACCAGCACAATCAGTATGATTCATTGCAGTTCTTTAAAACAACTATAATAATTGTTAAATTTATGCCTCTCTGGCAGTAATCAAAGCTTTGTGGTTGTTCCATGTTCAATGTCTTAAACTGACTGCAAGCAATCTTTTTAAAAGCCATTTAAACTACATTGTTTCCAAGGGAACCAATGCAGATAGATTAACATCGCCTGAGCACACAAATCTGACCCAGTCATCATCTGTGCAGACAGACCGACTTAAATTAGATTGCCACACAATAATGCACTCGCATGCTGAACAAACCAAGACACACAAGGAGACAGTGGCATCCATCTGAACCTGATCTGCTTCGTTTAGCCCTTCAGTCTCTCCGTCTACAGTGCTTCCATTCATTCTCTGCCACCATTCACCTGTTTATTTTCATTCATACTCCTTCATTCAGCCGCAGCGAAGGGGCAAAAGCTATGAATGTGTCTATGCTGGAACCTGCTGCCATGGTAGCAGATCACCTGACGGTGTCCTCCAATAGGGATGCCCCAGTGTGTGTGTGTGTGTGTGTGTGTCTGTGTCTGTGTGTGTGTGCTCACAGGGTGGGGGAGAAGCCGTTTTCTCATTTTCTCTCCCATAATGCCTTGTGGAATGGGATGGGATACAGAAAAATGAGTCAGAGCAGATCTTGTCCCATTTTTTTCCCTTTTGTGAGCACGGCTTAGAATGAAAATAGGGTAATTCCTGTAAAATGTCCTCCACTAATTTGGGATTTCCCTTATCTGTTAATAAAGCCCCATTTAACAGTCCCATCCTAATGTGAATATTCCAAGATCCAAACCATTTTTGTTTAGACAATTCATCATGATCTTTTTAAGGTTTTATATTTAATGTAATTATTTGTAATTGTGAGGTATTAATGCAAACCAAAATTTAAGTTAATTTCATATTTTGAATATACATATTTTTCAATAATAGCTTCTTCCACAGGAAGGAAAAACGGAATGAATACAGCTGCCATAGTAACTGGCCACTTCGTGCCAGCTTTTACCAATGGGGATTTCCCCGTGTTCAGTGTGTATTATGCTAGAAAATGTATCCTTTTTGCATTATTATTTTGTCAACGTCTGAGACACCTGTGATTGATGATGGATGATGGTTGTGAGTGCTAAGAGATTCATGTCTGGTGACGCTATTCATCACATCATATACTTTAAAGGCCATCAAAAGCAAGACTGAACGAAACTATCACACAATTGGACATCAAGGCCCCTGCAATGAACAAATTCTGCCTTTGCAAGATGATGATTCGCAATAACAGAGAGATATTCATATTCATTCACTCAAAACAGCATGACTGATGTAGTTATCCTCCCATTGTTCTTGCGGTCTAGTTTGCTCTCCTCCTCCCACTGTGCACTGTCTCTGCTTGTCCATCTGTCAGTCGTCCTGGGAGACTGTTTGCCTGTCTGCCCTGATAGTTGCCAGGCTCCTTTTCTTGCCACCTGCCTGTTTGCTTGAATGACTGCAGTCGTCTTACATAACAAGCCCACCTACTATAACTAACCCAATCCGCATTTTGTGTTTAGTAAGATGGATGTGCATATTGTGTGTCCATGTATGCATCATCAGCTTGTGGATATGTGCTTTTCCAGTCTCAAGCAAATAGTAGAGTCACTGCATAATCGTCCTATCAGGCGGACGGTCACACAGACTGTGGACGTAGATACACGAGTTGGAAATGCTGCCATACGCAGATAAGAAATCAAGCTACTCCAGCTGGTAATCTACTTTAGATCTTAGAACAGGAAGTTTACTCTAAACAGGTAGTGACATGTCTCCCTTTAATTTAAAGAGGATATTAAAAAGAACACCTCATATACATAAAGTGGATATAAAAAGTCTGCTCACCTCTGTTCAAATGCTAGCTTTTTGTGATATATATATAAAAAAAAGACGCCAAAACTTTTTCCACCATTACTGTGACCTAAAACTTGTACTAAACAATGGATTTTCTTTTTTTTTTTTTTTCTTTGAGAGGGGAAGTGGAAATAAACAACTGAAATATGTGTTGTGTTTACGCCAAACATGCCTTTTGGAATGATGGACAATAAGTTCACCTTCGGTTTCAGCATAACATGTTTTCTCACGTGTTTGGTGAGATTTTGATCTCGTCCGATGAAACCAAGGTTGAACTTTTTGTCCATAAAAATTTCCAAAGGTATGTTTGGTGCAGGCGGCATAGTGACCGACTAGTTAGCACATCTGCCTCACAGTTCGAAGTACCGGGGTTCGAATCCCGGCCGCGCCTGTGTGGCGTTTGCATGTTCTCCCCGTGCCTACGTGGGTTTTCTCCGGGTACTCCGGTTTCCTCCCACATCCCAAAAGCATGCGTGGTAGGTTAATTGAAGACTCTAAATTGCCCATAGGTATGAATGTGAGTGCGATTGGTTGTTTGTTTGTGTGCCCTGTGATTGGCTGGCGACCAGTTCAGGGTGTGGCCCACCTCTCGCCCGGAGATGGCTGGGATGGGCTCTAGCACGCCCGCGACCCTAGTGAGGATAAGTGGAGCGGAAAATGAATGAATGAATGAACGCAACACTACTCACCAAAAGAACATCATACCGACAACAAACCATATGGTGGCATCATTATTCTTTGGGACTGTTTTGCTTCAGCCGGAACTGGGGCCTTAGACTTAAGGTGGTAGAATTCATGAACAGTTTTAAATACCAGTCAATGTAAGCACAAAACCTTCAGGCTTCTACAAGAAATATATTTTATAATATATATAATTATTTTTACGGTCCCTTCTCAAAAAGATGTTTTTTTTCTTCAATTGAGGTTATAATTTGCATTAATAGGGGAAAAAGATTTAAAATGATTTATCTTGGTCTCATTTTTTTATATCACACAAACCTGGAGTTTGAAAAGAGGTCTGTGGAATTTTTTAATAAATTGCATATAAAAACAATATACTATATAATATGAATATCTTTACCAATACTGATGGATTGGGTTTTAGCATGTTAAATACTGTAAATGAAAGGTGAAGAATGTCAAAGTGACCCTTGCATCCTTTAATTTTGGACAACCCTGACACTCCTGCCTGGCCCGCTAGTTTTGTCCTAGTTCAACCCACAGATTTTTGATGGCTCTCAAGTTCCACCAAGCATGTCAAATAATGCCTTAGTTTATGGACCTTGCACAGTCATGCTATTGTTCATATATTGTACACTTGTCAGTGTTAAGGTTATTTATAATTTACAATAGAATAGGTGTCTCTCAGACTCTAAATTGCCC
Organism: Phyllopteryx taeniolatus; assembly: GCF_024500385.1. NCBI lineage: Eukaryota > Metazoa > Chordata > Actinopteri > Syngnathiformes > Syngnathidae > Phyllopteryx > Phyllopteryx taeniolatus. The sequence continues at coordinate 9,173,311 of NC_084516.1, read as the reverse complement.
GTAGGCATGACTGTGAGTGCGAATGGTTGTTTGTTTCTATGTGCCCTGGGATTGGCTGGCAACCAGTTCAGGGTGTACCCCGCCTCCTGCCCGATGACAGCTGGGATAGGCTCCAGCACGCCCGCGACCCTAGTGAGGAGAAGCGGCTCAGAAAATGGATGGATGGATGGATAGGCGTCTCTCTATCACTTCCTACCCTTTCGGCATGTGTGATCGTTTCTTCTCAGGCTCTCAGAATTGTTGGCTACGCATGCTGCTGCTTCATGATCAGCCTTCTGGTGCATTAAACTATTATTGAGGGTTGCAGCAATGAACACTCACGCCGTCTCACACACATACAGGACCCACTAATACTTCCTGTTTTCCTTTAATCAGAGCTCAGGTTTCAGGATGCATTAGTAGCGTTCGGGGTGGGGGGTGTGGTCTGCATCAGCACGTTGTTGACAAACCTGCTGTTCACGGCTGTTCATTTTAAATGTATCTTTACAAAAATGTTGCAGTATAAAGTTGTATTTCAGATGTGGTACCCAATATGGTTATGGTATCTGATGAGTCTTTGTCCAGTCATACTTGAAACATCACATTATGTATGCGATACAGTAATCATTTTGTTACGAACGGTCTCACAGCATGAAGCGATCATTGTTCTGCCCATTGCCATGAACACAATTCTGACGTGGGCACTCGTGTCTCGAAAACCATTGAATTCTTTGTCCTTTAACCCTCTCTGAGCATATTCTGCATGTTTTTTTCCATAGGAATGCAGACCACAAGCACTTCCTTTGTTCCTTTGGCAGTGGATCTCGAAACTGCATTGGTATTAAACTTACGAATGTCTTCCTTAAGGTGAGCAAGAACCAAAAATACACCAAATTCCGTTTCTTAATTTGATTATGTGGACTGAAAAACAAATTGACGTTTTATTGTAAGGCTCATGTGAAGCCAAGAATGATTTACCGTTTAGTTAATGGGACTGATGAAATTGTGTGTTGTGTGTGTGTGTCATCAATATCAGACGGCAAGCCTGAATTCCCAGGTGTAGAATTTCCTGTTGAAATCACCAACCAATCCCAAAGGTAGCATTCACCATAGCCACAGTGACTACATACTCAGGAGATACAGCAACATGGACACAATATTACGCAAACATGTACTGTATATCTATTGGAAGACACCTGAATCAGACAGGTGTTTAACAGAAGAACCACATATAGAGATTTGCCCTCCGTGTGGTGGGGCTATTTCACTTTATAGCCATAAGACCAGGAAACTCGAGGTTGATAACATAATGTGTTATTTGAGAAAAATTTTATCAGAGCTGAATTGTATTACGGTATTGGTACAGTTCAAGCAATACACTTTAAAAAGTACTTAAGCTTAACTACCAAGTAGTACTTAAAACCAAATGTTTATGCTTGCTGTTACGTACATTTAACTTAGTACTTGCACTCTTCCATCTATACTTACCTTCAACTGTTTGTACGAAATACTAACATAGTGATATAGTACTTGCACTCAAATACTAGTGTTTAATCATCAGGACTTTTTAGCCCCTAAAAATGGAAGAGGTGCTGTATCTACTGAAACTTAGGTGCTTACACTTCACTACTTGTGCATACTTAATTTGCACAACTTGGTGAACCAACTATTATGTATGCTCAATTAACCAAATTTATACTTACATAAAACTGTTCTACGACCACATTCCAATACTTGTGGCAATGCAATTGCCATTTTTGCTTTCTAACAAAAGCATTCGTAAATATTATATGATTGGAAAGGTTCTGGGAGTCAACTCCTTTTATTGCCTTTTAGTGTTCTCTTTACTAGTTGCAATGAGACCTCTGGGATGCAGCAGTATGGCTAAAGTCAAGCAGGCAAGCTCCAAAGAATGAAGTCATAAAAGAATACTTTTCTTTCATTTAGAATGGTGTTTATATAAATATATATTTCCTCCCACATCCCCAAAACATGCGTGGTAGGTTAATTGAAGACTCTAAATTGCCCGTAGGTGCGAATGGTTGTTTGTTTATATGTGCCCTGCGATTGGGTGGCGACCAGTTCAGGGTGTACCTCGCCTCCCGCCCGAAGATAGCTGGGATAGGCTCCAGCATGCCTGCAACCCTGGTGAGGATAAGCAGTACAGAAAATGGATGGATGGATGGAGATATAAATATATATTTTAACATCTTAACAAATTTAACTTAACCCCACACATGAGGAGGGGGAAAAAACTGAACTGTTAGCTTTCTCTGGTAACTGCTGTTGCACACGCTTGTCCTTGTCATTTTAATTGTGGTTGAACAGGTTTAAAACTTAAGATTGTCAACCCTGACCATTTTCCAAGCAGATTGGGAAGGAAAAATCACTCTTAGCACACCCTACACCACAGGATAATAGTTTATGATAATCTTTGAGACATCCTTTGCTTATTGTAATTCCAAGCGGGCATTCTCAAATTTGGCCAGATTGTTTGATATGTGTGTACTCCGTTTAAGCTAGTGTCCCACTAATGCAGCACTTGTTTCTCACTGTTATGTTGTGGCTATAAAACAGACACACACACACACACAGAGGCGCGTGCGCGCAAGGGCGTGACCAGTATGAAAAGTAGACCGCAGGGATCTAGGTCATGGATGTGACTCATCGCCTTCCCCCATCCACCTCCCTCATCCTCATCTTCCATTCCATCACTTCTTTCGCCCCCTTCGTCTTCCCCTGGCATGTCCATCCTGCCCCTCCCCCTCTATCGGGATAATCTTCATTCATAAATCAGAGGGTGGTGGCCCAACTGTGTATGTCTGTACATTGTGGCATCTTGGTGATGTGGTTGAATATTAGCCAGTAGGGAATAGTGGCTTTGATATCAGCAGCCATGATACACAGCATGCACTTTGTGCAAAGAATAAAACTAGATCAAGTGGGTTCTTGTGATGTGGAGCGTAGACATGACATCATTATGAAAAAGGGAACATACATTGGAGAAAAGTCCTGTCAGAAAATGTGTTGAAATGCATTTCTATCTTAAGAATTGAGGAGATGTTCCCGGCGTGGTGGAGGCTCAACCTGCACCAAGTGCTCAAGACACAGCTTGGAATATTTTTGCGCAGGCAGAAAAGCAGATAAGATATGTGAACAAACCTAACGTGTTGTTGTGTGTTTTGGTGTAGGAAGCATGCACGTTCCTCTTAACGCACTATGACTGGTGTCTGGACCCGCCATCACAAAACCTGGACTACAAATGGCTGCCTGTGTCTCGGCCCGCGAACCCCCCCACTGTCTCCTACACTCGAATGGACGCAGCCAGAACTGAGGGGAACAACACCACATAGAGAAAAAAACATACAGAACTGGGTAGTAAAAACTCAAATGCACAATAGGGGACGAAAGCAAACCCAAAGAGCTTTCCCCTGCTGCTCATTGCACATGAAGCATCATGGGAAAGACTGTTTTTGCTCGCTGTGATCCTCTGAATGGTGTGCAATAAGATAAATACATTGTTGACTATATCACTATTTAATAACAAGGTTACAAAAATAAACAGAACTATAGTTGCCGCCATGAGATTGTCACCATAGCTTTTGTGGAACACAATTCCCTGTTACACCTATCCTTTTGCAGTAGTGTAGTAGTGCATTAAAACACACACACATTGAGGGTAAGCCCTCAGATTCCATCAGTGACTGCAAAAGTGTCTCCCCAATAGCCCCTCCTTTTCTCCACGCTTCACCACCTACCAACCAGCGCTGCTTAGCAACAGTTCGTCATACCGACACTGACTTGCTTCCTTTTAGTATGCTCACACACACACACACACACACACACTAACCTGGTTATTTTTTAAATGATTCAGGTGGCTTGTCTTGTGAATCACATGTTAAAGATGCCAGAATGTGTTTCACAGTTCCAAAAGAAATGACCTGGAAGAAAAAAACAGATTATTTTCAGCTCATGAATCATCGCCCTAGTGAGATCAACGCTCATTTGATATCTCATACGGACAATTAGCAAACGATTTACTCTGCACGCAGCACTTCCATGTTTGGGGTCAGGAGGTATGCTAACTTCCGGTTGCCAGGCAAACGTATAGTGATAAATATGACAGCATAAACTATTCAATGTATACTCGCTGTCTGCTGGAATTACATAAAGTTACAGTGTAGGACGTACAGGTATTACCTTTATAAATGCTACAGTTATCCCAAGTGTCAACGACACAATCAAAGGATCCTTATCTAATTTATCGAGTCAATCGCAGTTTCAGAGTACATGCAGGTCCGTGTGGACTTAGACTTGCACGGCTTTATCTGTGAGACACTCAACTCAACTTTCTTTACAGAGCACTTCCACTTTGAAAAACAACTACACCTGTAACAGCGCTGTACATAAACGATTCAACCTAGAATTGCCTTTATTGTAATTGTTTGGTACAGATACAACAAAATTGGGTTTATGCAAACAAAACTCAAACAATTATTTAAAAAAATATTAAGCATATAAAACTAGCAGGATCACTCTTGTCATGGCTCAAGAGTTTCTTGAACTATTGCGTATGTATACCTATAACACAACCCCACGTTATCACACATTTTAAAGAATAAGGTTATGTTTCCATCAGCTGGCGTTCCAATAGCTTGAAAAATATAGACACAGGAAACTCATAGACTCCGAACCTTTCCACCGGAAATGCTTAGTGTTGTTGTGTATATGGTCCATCAGTTAGGAATTAAGAATCAGGAATTAACGTTCATTTTTTGGGTCTTGTTACATGTCTTTCACCCACAAAATCTAGCACTGTCAAAGGTCATGTCCTACAAGATGTTTCGTAATTATATAATGTGGGATTATTTTTGTATTGATTTTTTTATTTTTTTTTTGTATTGTGTTTAGTTATTTAAATATCACTGAATTTGTCAAGTTGTTTTTATTTGGGATTTGGATCCTTAAATATATTCCACTGTTGTTCTATTAGCATAGATAAAAAATTAAAGCATGGTAAAATTAGTAGTACAAAAGTAGTGGTAAATTAGTTAAATGTATCAAGATTTTTTTTCACTGGAAGAATGGAAATTAACAGCAATATTAAACATTTTACATGCTCAGATATATGATTTTGTCTTGCGCTTTGCCACTTAACAGACCATACTGTGCTTTGCATGAACACATGCACACACTGAATCATATTACTACAGACGTGAACACTTCACATATACACACGGACACGTCCTTGCAGACGACGCACATCACACTGCATCTGGCTTGTTAAGAGTAGGATGACTCACTGCCCTTCATCCTCCAGCAACATCTCCCAACAGTAATTAAGGACAACAGGCCACAACCACTCTTCCTCCTGCCTCCTTCCTTTTTATGATGCCTTTTTCCTTTGTTTCTTTTATTCCGCTGGATCAATTTAAAAGAGGGTGAGCACAATGGCAGACAAAACATTCAACACGCTGTCATAAGTGTTGGAAAGGAAACGTCACTGCATTCTCAGTAAAGTTTTGACTTGTGTGAATCATAGCCATTGATGTAAAAAAAACTTTTTTTGCAGTTTGAAAAGTGTGTGAATTTACAATGAAGTGTGAATGGTTATTATTTCTTTAACAATACAAATCCATCTGACTGAATAATTTGCTAATTTGATGGAGAAATAAAACATTGAATGTGCATGAATGTAGACACAAAACGTGATTTCCATTTGTTTGTACTTTCTTTCCTACTATGAAACTATGTTTGTTTTTATAGCACAATACTTTTTTTTAGGAAAACGTAGTAGTACAGTATAATTATTATTTATATACACTTAAGTGTGCTTTTTATCACACCTGTAAGATTGAATATATTTTTTAAACTCTATCTTTCTAGAAAACTGACAATTTCTGATTTAAAACGATTTACAAATAGATTTGTAAAATAATAGCCAACTACAATATTTACTTTACCTAGTTAATGTGAGTTTTGCTTCTGAACCTCAGCACGCAGCGTGGGCACATCCAGGCAGTTAGATGTTTCCTTCATCTTCACACACAATTATAAGCTGCCATCTGTGATCTTTGTTTTTAATATAGTTCATGTAGCACATAGTATTAAACGTTCTGTTTTCTTCAGAAACTCTTCTTGGATTTATTGAATATAGCTCAATAAACCTTACCACCACGTGTCGCACATCGGTGGTTGTGACATAAATTTTTGAGCGACAAAAGAAAAATCACCATAATCTTTAAATTCATAATTACATTTGAAAATCCAAAAACCTAAAATAAAAACTAGTTGGAAAATAAAGTATTGTTGCAATGGTGGTCCCAGCATGTCTTGCACTTAACCCAAAATCCTCAAGGCATGTGATCAACATCGGCATTCATTCGTTTGTACAAATCCTTATTTACGTGTGAGCCTGCTTGTGACCAGCATACAATACAATCAATGCAACTTTGCAAAGAATGTGGCGAGCAGAGGTGGTTTAAGTCATATTTAACTTGCACGTGCATGAATTACAGCAACACAGTGCAACTCATTGAAAAGCAAGCGGAAGCTCAAGTTTTCGTTTGTGTGCACATAATCATGCATTCACACATTCATTCATTAAATACATTACTGTGAATAGTTGAAAGTTATTTCCATGTACTGTGTTAAACATTAACATTGTCCAAAAGGTATGAATTACCACTAAATTGACATTTTTGTGCAATAACGGCAAGTTTAAAAGACAGGAATTTAAAGTCTATTTTGTGCCAGCTTGGGACATCGAGTTCTTCTGGTACTTGGCAACACACAAACACACACCCATAGATATGTATGCTGATATAAACGTGTGGTGTCCAGGAACAAGGACGAGGAAAGTCAACAGGAGGTAGGACAGTGGCTCTAGAAGGCACAACAAAGCCCAACGTCCATTTTAATGATGGAAGCTAATTAGCACATGGGCTTTCCGTCCCACCTTAAACACAACAGGAAGTAAAGTGTGCAACATTTGTGTTGTGTGCGTACCTGCGAAGACGTAGTAAGTGTACATTTGTATACGGTCAGTGCTCTAAAAACACATACACTCGGGATGTCCCAATCACATTTTTTTGCACCCGAGTCCGAGTATTGGATTTTAAATATCTGCCGATACCGAGTCTCAATCCGATACATATAACTACAAAAACTCAACTTTTAATATTTAATAGAACAACCAAAAAATAAATTAGTAACAAGTAAAATAATAATAATACAATTAAAACACAATATATTTAGCAAGTAAAAATATTTATGGTAATCCTAATTGACCTAAAACAGGAAAATTTCAGTCTGATTTCATGTCAGATGGAGGAAAATGCAAGTGCCCACTTTGGCCTCTTGAGGGCAGTGTGTTGTGATTCCTGCATGGAGCTACACGTTTGCAGTAAAAGAAAGAAAATAGAAGAAGGTAACGATAAAGCATTAATTTAACTTGTTCACAGGCTAGGAAGAATATATGCCTGTGAGTATTATACGTATTACCTTTTTGTATGTGTAAGTACGGAGTTAGTGTATAAATATTCTTTATTTGAAGGTAAATAAAGAACTGTCTGCATTTCACTTTCAGTCACTGATATTATACATGTAATAACGATACCCCGAGAAGTAACATTGTTTAATATAAAACGAAGCTACTAGTTTGGCAAGATCTTTTTACCTTTTGATTATTTTGTCACTTTGTGACATTTAAAATGTCAGAAATCTTTTTCACCCGAACTTGAGCAGCTGAAAATCACGTGATAAGATCGGGACATCCTTAACGTACACAGGTAATTCACTGCGCAGGCGCTCTCTACACTCCGGAACGTCCTGAAACTCGTTGTTGGAGTGTGCCGTTCGGTTATGCAGTGCCACACTGGGAGTGCCGGAGTGCACTCCTGCAGCTCCGACTGAGAAGACAGAGCGGCCGTAGCGTCAGGCAGGACAAGATGTTTACAGGCACAACTGATGGCGGACGCACTTACGTATCCCTGCCAATGGTCAAACGCTCATTCATACATTCATAGAAAATGGAGCGTGCTCTGCCTCTCTGAACACTGCACTCTCAGCTAGTGTTGTTTAGTTCGCGAACGTGTCGTTCAGAAGAACAAATCTTTTTTAGTGAACGAACTGAACTGAATCAGTTTATGAAATTATTCGTTCTTTTAGCTTGGTCGCCGCCGTGAGGCAAGCGAGTCTGCTGGGAGCGGAAACGGAACTGCTGAAGCGTTCTGTCACTCACCTTTGAATCTTCGGCGAATGACCAATGAGCAGCCAGCGTGCAGGCGGGGGGGGGGGGGGGGGGGGGACTTCATTAAACGTATTGCCATGTGATTTGTAATTTGCCAGAGTTGTCATTCAGTTTGGCGAATGACCAATGAGCAGCCAGCGTCAGGCAGCGCCATGCAGGCGGGGGAGGGATTAAGTGAATTGAGTGATTCGTTCAGTGAATTTGTGTACTGAGGATCCGCTAAAGAGGATTTTTGGATGGCTCGTGGGAATGAGTAATAGTTACCTTAATATGCATGTGTTTTTTTTCTTCGATGAAATACAGTAGAAGGTTATCCTGGCGGCGGCATGGTGGATGACTGGTTAGAGCGCCTGCCTCACAGTTCTGATGACCTGGGTTCAATCCACGGCCCCGCCTGTGTGGAGTTTGCATGTTCACCCCGTGCCTGCGTGGGTTTTCTCCGGGCACTCCGGTTTCCTCCCACATCCCAAAAACATGCATGGTAGGTTAATTGGAGACTCAAAATTGTCCGGTGTGAATGTGAGTGCGGATGGATGGTTGTTTGTTTGTATGTGCCCTGCGATTGGCTTGCAACCAGTTCAGGGTGTACCCCGCCTCCTGCCCAAAGATAGCTTTGATAGGCTCCAGCACTCCCGCGACCCTTGTGAGGATAACAGCTCAGAAAATGGATGGATGGTTATCCTGGCTTGCTGGAGCCTAGCCCGAGAGCCGGGGTACACCCTGGACTGGTCGCCAGCTAATCGCAGGGCATATAGACAAACAATCGTTCGCACTCACATTCACATACGGGCAATTTAGCATCTTCATTTAACCTACAATAAACAATGAATACATAAACTATTCATGAATGACATTAACTTCATCACTTACTATTGAGAAGGTGGATAACACAAAGCATTTTTGTCATCCACACTATCAGGCTTATTCTATAGATGCCTCAGACCATTTGTCTTTATAGCAATTGAAGCCATGAAACAACTCTAAACCCCCTGAAAAGGCTTGCAAGCACAGACTCCTCAGTGCTTACTTACTAGCAAGTGTGTGTGTGTGTCCTCAGACAGGGAGGAAGGAAACATCATTCGTCACTGAGGTGCCATCAAGTTTTGTTTAATTGTCTCATTTATCTTCCTGTGCTGCACAACCACACTCTCCTGCATTGCTCTACTAGGCCTACTGCGGTTAGATCTTGACATTCATTTGACTGTCAAACTGCCTTCTCACCTTCATTAATTTACAAGGTAAAAATAGATCTGATTATGTACACGTGTTGTCCATTACCGGATGATGCCATCTCAAGAGGCTTTAGGGATTCAAATACATTTTAAATATACAGTAGTGCCTTGACTGAAGAGTTTAATTTGTTTCGAAACCATATTCATAACCTAAAGCACTCGTTTCTCAAATCATCTTTCCCCACTCAAATGAATGGAAATGCCACTATCTATTTCAGCCCCCCTATAAAACAGCCCCAAAAGTGTTTGTTTTTATTGAGAAAAATGGCACTATACAGTACTGTATTTTGTAAAAACGATAGCTGGGATAGGCTCCAGCACGCCCGGGACTGAGAAGCGGCTCAGAAAATGGATGCATGGATGTAATAATAACAAAATGAAATAGTGTTAAGAATTAAACAGTTTGTGCATCATGATTTCATGCATTCATTGTGTGACACCTTCTAGTGCTTGTGCCTTGGCCACTAGGAGGCAATATCGTACATATATATATATGCACAAAAAGAGGGTCACAACTTCTCAGTAAGCTGCAGTAATATTGGTCGTTTTTGGCAGAGGATAGACGATATGTCTGTGAGTATTGTTATATTGTCTGTCTGCATGTAGTGATCTGTTGCTTAAAGGATTATTACACCGCAACATTGATGCTAGGTCCGTAGCCCGACGATGGCGTTTTATATTGTGTGTTAGAATTAAGCTAGTGGACTTTTGTCAGAGAAAGTTATGTGGTGTTTGGTAAATACATAAAGTGTAATTGTCTTTGTTTTATGTTTAGATTTCCTGTAAACTGCAACTAGGAGTGACAATAAACAACTTGAAGCAATTGTTAACTAGCTAGTGATCTGCTGCTTGTTATAAAGTTTGCTACTGCCATCCTTTCACACTGCCAGCTCATGCCGCTCCAGTGATGTCTGCTCACGGAGCGGATGAGAAGATGAGAGGTCAGTGCAGGAAGAAAGATGAAGACGGTGGGGCAAAAGTTACTCAAGGAAAGACCTGGTATGTATGTTAGCATCTTGAGATCTGGCCTATAGGCTGTCATGAAAAGATCATCCGTTGAATCAGTGCTCCTACAACCCATTGTTAACTTAGCCTACAGTAAATCTGTGCTGTTTTGTGTGCTTACAGGTAATATTGCACATCATTTTAAGTGTGGAACTGGATCACATCATACCCTTCTTATGTAACTGAATATAAAATATAATAGTTAATGTCTGAAAATATCAGAAACAGCTCTCAGTATGATGCCGTACAGTCTATACCACTGAAAACAACAACAATACAACGAAACATTTTGTTAAATGAATACGTCTTTGACAGTGTGAATTAAAACTGAGCATTATCTTTGTGAAGGCAGGAAGTTTTGATACAGCTTTTGTATTGTATCTCTTTAAACCGAAAAAGTGTACCTAATATTCTGAGCTGTTTCTCCATAGCTTTTTTCATGCTCACAAATTTGTAATGCCCAGGTGACCTTTATTGAAACTATGACTCACGCATAGGGAGGTGGACCAGATACAGTAATAAGAAAAGTGGCAGTGAGTGAGTATAGTCATCTGATGTAATAGGCTACAAGGTTGAGGATGCTGCCTTTAAAACTAATTATGCTTTAAAACGTAAAAATGAAATAAAACTGGCTTAATTGATATCTTCAAAACAATTATAAGTACAAGCCAACTTTTATAAGTCAATTCACCATCCTTTGCCCACTTCCTCTTACAGCAAGATCCCACCAAAGTTACAAAATATAATTTAAATGTGTTTTTGGTTATGTCTTTTTCTATACTAATTTGCATCCTGAAGGCAAATTCATTTTACACCATGTTGTGTATTTTTGTAGCACACTACATGGAGAACCACACCACACACTTGCAGGAGAGATGCAAGATGAACTCAAACAGTGACCCACAGGCTCCAAAGCCCTTCAATTCTGTATGGATGAGCTACTGCCACAACCATAATAGGGTAAGTAGGAGTTGGGCTGCAAATTCAACTCTATCTAGCTATCTATGCTAGCTATCTATCGAGTGATCATGATACTATATTTGTGGAGCAGTCTAATATACCCTAATAGGAGTTTAGTTGTTTGTTATAAGGATGAGCAGGAGCTCTTTTCCAAAACGCTGTAAATCCTAGCCCAAGTCTCTGAATTGGACTGAATTTGTCTCGTTTTGGGAAAACAAAGTTAGGGTCCCTCTATGTTAATGCACGTCAAAGCCGCAAATAAGTCTTTAGATCCCCCTTAGAATTGCCATCACATTTTCCTCTCTTTCGGCGCCCCTGCTAGGAAGTACGCGCTAACATACAGATGGACACAAATCAGCTTTGTTAACAGTCTACGATCGTCTGTGTGCTGTACTAGTTTATTTTTGGCAAGTTTTACCGGTGCAATTATGTGACAGGCTCTCAGAATAATTACTGTGAATGAGGAGGTCTAGCCCATACACACCAAGTGCTGGTTAGTCGGACACATCTAATATAGATGAGCCTGGGATTTTGCATTTTTAATGGCTTTCAGACTTACAAAGTAGGATCCAAGCTTTAAACTGCAAAGTAACACTCTTTCTTTAACAGATTATCTTTCAACATCTCAGTTTATGAATAAAGGATTAATAAATCTTGAACTGACGTATGACCAATTCAGGTTGTACCCTTCCTCTCGCGCCCAAAGGCTCCAGCTCACCCGAAACCCTAATTAGGATAAACGGCAAAGGGCGCAGTCTGGATTGCTTTAGGACAAACATGAGGAGTATACGTGGCAAAGTCGATTTGGATGAAGCAACAAGCTTTAAAAGAGCAAGACATCACATCATGTCAGCCATTATGCAATGAGAGGTCCACAAACTTGACCCATTAATGTTGAGAAATAATGACATTTAACAGTCTGTGTACTGCAGCAGAAAAGAGGAAGAATGAGCTAAAGCAGTGAAATCTTACAAAAAGTGAAGCACTTTTTTATTGTTTGGAAAAAAATGTAAGTTCAATTTTGGTTTAATCAGATCATAACATATTTTCCCACATGCACTTTCAAGTGTATTTTTGCAAAATATAGCCAGGATTGGATGTTTTTCCTTGCAAGATAAGGCTACCGTCTTGCCACCCTACCCCGTAGCCCAGGCATATGGTGAAGTCGGCTGATTGTTGTTGCATGTACTAAACAGTCAGTACTTGCCTGAAGTTCCTTCAGCTCCTGTTGCGGTCGGCCTCTTGTATAGAAAAGCCTACTAGAACAGTTGAAATTATTTGGGGTTAATCATTTGAGGTAGACTATTAATATCCACTGTAATGACTGTTGAAATTTTAACTTTTGGTGAAACTTTTAGGAATATTTTTCCACAAAATGTTTTCCAGTTATGCTCACCAGAATGTTAGAATGGTAAAACAAAAAGGCAAAAAATAGAATTGAAGGAAAGTAAAAGGAATTACTGTTTATATTCATTAATTTAACAATAGAACCACTTCTCTGTATTAAATATGAAATTAATTGGAAAGAAATCAAAGCAGCGGCATTTGGTGGAGCACTGCCACCTTTTCTACTTTCTCCTAATTCAGAGTGGCTACTGCCTCCTTTCATGTTAGCTATATTGATTTAACTCCAAAGCAGCATACACAGTAATTTGAGATAGTTTGTTTTTAATCAGGTTTGAAAGAACACTTCCGACTTCTCACTTTTACAATGCAGCGTGACTTGTAAGCAGGAAGTGTGTGAGGAAGATGAATGTTCCAGTACATTTCATTATATTTTTGAGAAGTGTTGAGAATGTGGCAGATTGTGGTAATACTTGAAAGCTTGTGTGTTGTTGTGTGAGCACCCAGTGAAGGGCGGGGGAGTGGTGGGGGTTGGGCGAGGAAGCAAGCAGATTTTTCACTTTAGTGTTGTGTAAATTCTTGTGGCTTGTCAGGCTATTGAGCAATTGACTAATAGCGACACACTACACAGAGGAAATCCAATCACTTAAATGTGACCGTGTCTCATTAACAAGGACACTCCGCTTCCTCTTGCCCCACCACACCACCCATCATAGTTTTCACTCATGCCCCCATACCCCTACTCATACACTTCATCACTGAAGTCGTTGAATTATTATGTTTTTTTTTCTCTAAGGGATAAGAACAGACAAGAGAGAAAGGTCAGTTTGAGTTCAAACCTGTTTGTTGTTTTGGAGCAAGTGTGTGCACATGTGCTTGTGTTGTTTGTCTGTTGTGAAATTAGCCATTAATGCTGTGTTTTAGTAACCACTTTAACAGTTTCTGGCTAGATGTCTGACTGAACAAGACAGTGATGCCGTGTGTGTGTGTGTGTGTGTGTGCGTGCGCGCGTGTGTTTGTCAACATGTGAATTCCTGATAGTTGAGAGAGCAGTGTGAGGTTATGAATGTATACTGTGCATTCACTGCTTTGCCTAAGTAACTGTGGGCCCAGTTTTGTGTGACTGTACAGGGTCTCCCAAAAGTCTGTATACAATTCCTTTTTTTCTATTTTGTTTCAGTTTACATATAAACAGTAGTGAGGCCATCAGCTTTTCACAGCTTAGTGCAGTGATTCTCAACGTGTGGTACTACTACCACTAGCGGTACAAGCTCTCTCTCGTGGTATGCGAAAGAATTACTGAATTAAATGTTCAAACTGTGTAATGTGACAGTGGCGTAAACTTTTTTTTTAATCCAGTACAGTACATTTATTGAGTACAGTTCAGAAGTATTTAACTTTTAAGTACAATATTATGCATTTATCTTTTATAACTGTTTTTTTATTTTTTATTTATTCATGTTGGTACTCGGAGAGCCAAGTATTTTTTGAGGTGGTAGTTGGTGTTTAAAGTTTGAAAACCACTGGTTTAGGCTTTTTAGTTTTCGTAAGCACATCATTACGAAAGAGTTTGGTGTTTTCATCAGTGGTAGGGAGTAGCAGGCTTTCCGCTGCGTGGTCTGTCAAGAACAAATACTGTTTTGAGGAACCTGCAAAGGATAGTGTAAATTGTACTTTGCGTTGGAGCATTGTGATTGCCATAAAGCTTCTCAAATTGGTGCTGACAACACTGTTTAAATGTCAATTGGCGAGCCATGAGCATGCTTACAAACTCTGGAAAGCTTAAGCTGTCAAATGCTGGTGGCCTCACGTCTGTTTCGGTGAAACCTGAAAGAAAATAGAAATAAAAGAAGTGTATAGTAACTTTTGGGACACCCTGCATTTTTTAATTTACAATGAAATGCATATTGTTTTCAATGATGCAAAGTCTGACAAACATTAAAGTATTTGCAATTGAAATTTTGATGTTGCTCACCATATAGCCAGGAAATTGATTTATTTGAATCTTAGAAATATTCTCTCTGCATGAAGTTATGTAAAATGAAAAAAATAATAAATAAATCCTTTTAAATAAAGGATTAGGCTAGTGGTTAGCTCCCAATGTTAATATTAATAAAACATGAACATTAACTGTAAGTGACATAGACATCTGATGGGTAACTGCCTGTTTTCACCTTCCACTCAGACAGCGTAGAAGCCTCACATGGGAGACAGTAGCTGGCTGGGTGTTGGTTTGTTGAAGTATGATTGGATAATAGGCTGCCACGTCCCATCTCTTGCTATATCAATCCTTAAAATGTGAATGAATTGAAAAAAACAGTACATCAGACAGAAATATCAGCCAAACTGAGGGTAATTCCTGTACCAACTATTCTTAGAATGGCACTTTATCAAAGACATTGGGCTAAAATGACCCCAGATATAGATTTCAAGGTCATTTTAGACTTCAGTTGCTTTCATTAGCAGCACATATTTTGCTTTTTTTGTGGTCAGGCTAGTTAGGAACATCAGTCATGCATTACATGAATTCAATGGCTCAAGGTTGAAGTTAATCAGAGCTAGGCCTTACTTTTTCCAGATTTTTCTATCATAGATCTCCAAACAAAGCAATGATCTATTACATTATTTGTTGTTCCTTGCATGTTGACAAAACTATAATGCTGTTCAAGCATGATATCGATTCATAACACTAACTTCTAATATCATAATTATAACCTTTTACAGCAAATACCATCAAATCTTGACAGACGTGCAAGGGGTCGATTTGTATTTCTTTAATGTGACTTACAGCTAAACTTGCGACACCATATTACTGCAATATTACAACAATAAGGATAATGTCCCGATTAATGTTCAACATATTTTGAAGAAACCCAATTATGATAAATCATGATGGCTCTATGTGAATTAGGTCCCAAAAAATATAAAGAGACATACCAAGCATACATATTCTAAAGAAATGTATTATTAAAAAAAAAATCACCTTTCTCATTACACATTAACATCCAGTCTGTTACATTACTAATTTTTATTTCTCACTTATTTCTCTTCAAATCCAACAAATTTCAATTTCTAGCAATGCACTTGTAATAAATATGTTTTGTGTATGATGACATTATAGATTTCCAATTTATATAGGTGAAGAGGCAGGTGACACAAAATATGACGCTGACAATTCACACTAGCTTGGGAGTAAGTTTAGTATGTGTGTGCATGTGTGTGCGTGCGTGTGTGTGCGCGTTTACCCGCGTGTGTGTGTGCGTTTAGTCACCTTAGACCAGACAAGAAGGGTATCAGTGCAATGACCTTGCACGCGTGTTTGTTGTGTGGCTCCATGGATTACCTGTTGTCGGCTATATATTACTTATTAAACTACACAGCAGAGACAAGCACGATACAGTATAGGGCGTAAAATAAGCAGCGCACGCAGTTCTTGAGTCATCATTACGAAGCCACCAATAGTTTAGTACGTTTTCGTTCTGATGATAAAGTTTGACAACTTGGTGCTTCCCGTCATTTTGATCACCATGCCGGGTGGCTGTTACTAATGTGCTTTATTGCTCTTCTTATTCCACCATAAAGCGCAGATGACAAGTCATCACAGAGAAAATATGGATCTGTCCTCACTATGGCTCCTGTTCATTTCCACTACTCAATTTGCCCTCTCGCCCTTACCCTCCCTCTCTATTACGCTCTTGCAACAAACACATAATGTTCCTCTCCTCTTATTACTCACTGCATCTCTTCCTGTTACATACAGTAGTCTGTGTATTCAGTACACTATTGCATATGTTGACACGAATGCAACAAAAGTGCTGAAATCGCAGCGGTACTCACTCAGGGTTTAATCATTGGATTATGGGATTAGCGGGTAACACAGATTTAGTGCCTATATGCACATGCACCATCATACGAATCTGTTTTGTTTTTGATGATACTGTATATGTTGTACAGTACATGTATAGAATCTCTTCACCTCCAAAGTTTTGACTTCTCCCTGTATAAATAATGCACAGTTTAATAATAGAATCCAGCGTATACGGTTTTTACAAGGCTGTCAAAATAAGATTGTTGTGTTTTATATAGATTGTATTTTGTATGCACAATCTGTGCACACATAATAGTGTTTAAACATTTATTATATTTCGTCTTTCTTTTTTGTGAAACGTCTCAAGTGAAACAAAATCTGTTATGTGACACTGATATTAATTCTACAGGCAATATTTTAAGGAACAGTTTAACATTCATGCAAGTGTAAAAACCCTCTAATTTAAAACTTAACAATAACAATTCGCAATTAATTGTGTACACAAGATTAACTTTGTTACCGATTGCCAGTTGAGGTAGTGAATATGCAGAGGAGGAAAATTACTGTTTGTGCTTGAAAAGTGACTCACGCCCCATAAAGGCTAAATAGCGTTTGTTCACTTTTTAATGTACATTCTGTTTTTTTATTACAATTGTCGACTTAGTCATATTGCACGAAGCACCCAGGATAGAGGTTTAATGTATAATTATGTTCATTACTAACAGTTGATTAAAAATCACTATACAAACCAGCACCATACATTATGGCATGACCTGTATGGTGTCTGTTGTTAGACCAGCTCAGGATGAGGCACATTATCATCTTTTCACGGCAAACCACCAACAAGCAACTCACTTGTAAGATGTGGGCTGTTGCTTGTCTAACAATATGGACGATTATGTAACAATTATATAACAAAAGTTGGCCGCATTCCCAGTTCTTTGTGAAAGAAGCTGAAGCCCAGAGACATTTGAGTTAATGAAGAGAGAAGAGAGAAAAGTGGTTAAGATGATATTTGTCACTCTCTTATAGGTAATTAAAGTATTAGAAGCAACGCTTAGTTTGATGCAGTACAGTACCTCTCTGACAGTAATTAAGACTGAAAATTATCATTGAGAAGGATGACTTTTTGATAGCGCTTTTGGGTGGGGAAATGGGGGTATTTACTTAAACAGATCCAAATAGATACTAATCAAAAGTGTAATTTGGTGCTTGGTAAAGAAGCGCTGACTCCATGAATGCTGTGCTTATGGGGGCTTGCATGGTCTTTACACATTAAAAATGTTTTAAGTGTAAGTAAATATCTAATCTTCGATCTAAAAAAAAACCCAAAAACAAAACAACTACTAAAAACTCTAAACCAATTACAACAAAATTTAACTGTTAACAAAAGTGAAGAAAATAATGTGTAACACCTTATCAGTGCTTGTTTTTCTGATCACATTGTGGCGAGTGATAATTTGTGAAATTAGCAACATAAGCTCTCAACTCAACTTTATTTCTCGAGAATAAATACAATCCTGCTAATAGCCAATTAACTCCTTGCACAACTGAAAATCGAAAAATTTAAAACTGAAGGTTAAAAAGCGCAACACAAGTGAAACCCTATGTATGTATTTGATGGCTGCAATGCTACCATTTTCATTCTGGTGCGGGGCGAATGGTACCAAGTAGGATTTAAACGACTAAAGATATTTTGTAGTCGACCATAATGTTATGAAAGTCAAGTCTAAGTCGTATTTTTTTTTTTACCTCAATACAGCGGTCCCCAACCTTTTTTTGCGCCATGGGACCAGTTTCATGTAAAGAAACATTTTGGTGGACCGGCATAGAAACAAATTAAATGATTAAAAGTACAGTACAACTCACCATTACGCTGAATGTAGTTGTTACCTTCAACGAGCCGTCCTGTCTCATCTTATGTTCTACAGCATAGCTTGTTGTAAGACGGGATATCATAGTCAAACAATTAAAAGCATTTCTCTGTTTCACTGTTTCTATCTCACTTGTGCTTTTTTTTTGTATTTGAGGATAGACTTGCATATTTTGCAAGTGACCGCGTTAACGGTTTCATTTTGGTAAAGTAGACAGACAGTAAGTCCTCTGTAAATTGGCCGATTGGAAGACTCCCATGACACCATGCAACATGCTGGTGTAGTGCACAGAAAGACAGAAAGGTGAGGGAGTGAAAGAGATATTTATCAATAGTGTGTCTATACGAAATGAACTCCTCCCCACTTAACGGCTGTATTGACGGATGATGGCATGCATGCAGGCTACAGACATGAAGGGATGAATGAATGGACGGGGAGGGCAGAGGGAAGGATGACATCAGCACAGAGTCTCCCCTGGACCAATTGGCTCGAATCTGGCTACCCACTGTCTCCGCCCCCCCTCACCTCTCTCTTGTTGCTACGGCAGCTGCATCATCCCGCCTTTGCGGCCCATTGTTTGGGGTCGGTAGTAATACGCCGTGGTGCGTTCATGTGTTAATGGAAGCTACAAATCCAGCACACGTGATCGCCGCTTACTATGTTATCTTCCCCCCGCCTGCCCGCTCTTCATCATCTGTCATCCCTCACCCAGTCTTTTCCATAACCGTAAACTGCATATACAGTTAATGTGCTATACAAGGTCAATCAAAATCCAATTGGGCTGCATAAACAGGATTTCAGGGAGAGTTTATGGGCAATCACAGTGACAGTTTCTCAGGGCTTTAAAAGTGACTGATGCTGCCTGACGTAAGCATCTCACATCATCTCCAGGGTCAATGCTGTAGGGGATTTGAAAGCACCACAAGTCAGCCACAGAATTAAACGGTGGCCTCCAAAAGCATCGTCAAAATGTTAAAACAATGATGCATGTACCCCCAAGAACAATTTCACCGAGGACATCTTATATTCTTTTCACTGCAAATCCAAAACTATCCACAGTTGAACCTCTTAAGTCAAACGTCCGTGAGGTTGTAAAAAAACAAAAAAAACATGCCTTCTGAGTTTAAACAGCTGTCATGCATAATGACAACGTGTAACAGACTGTTTACAAGACAGTTAAGAATGATAAAATGTTTCATATATAAATATTTTCTACACATTTAAAAGCATTTTGATGGTAACTGTTTGACACAACAATTGTTTAAGAACACGTTTTATTCAATACAAATTACAGTAGCAATAAAGTTTTTGCCCAAATACTCAAAATTCCACACTGTCAGATCTGGTTCAAGACTATTTTTTTTCTTTTTTTTTTTTTTTTTTAATTCAATTGAGTAGTACGGATTATAGGTCACAGTAATGTTGGAAAAGTTAAAAAAGTTCAGTAATTTATCGTGGTCTAATTTTTTAAATATAAAATAAACTTGGCATTTGAACAGGGGTGTGTAAACTTTTTATATCCACTATCTTGTCATTTCAGTAGTGTTTGTGTGATAAGCATGAATGCCTGTTGTGTACAAACAGCCTTAAGTCTGCCTTTTTTCTCTCATCTGCTGTGCTATTTGGTCTTATAACCATGGAAATGAGCACAACATGCAAATAACTGAGCATACTCAACTAAGTCTGTGTGATAGAAGCTGCAAATTGCCTTTCTGCTTGTAGTAACACACGAGCGCGCACGCACGCACACACAAACGTGTCCACATGCAAAAGCACTCCTACCTTCGATACTGCACACAACCACACTGATGTGTTGTTGAACTCATACTTTTAACGCTTTTAACGTACTGTTTTTTAAGGTCTTGTGAGATACTTTGGTATTGATTATTATTATTTTTGTAGGGATGTGGGTAAAAGAAAATGGACGTATAAGCAGTCTAATTCTGGAAGTTTTTGTTTACATTTATATAATGATCTACGGTATCATAACCTAGATAATGATATTGTAATGTCATGTACACACACTAATAGGTGCAACTGCACGATCTAATGAGAGCCAATACAAGAGCGGAATGAAAAATATGCCCTTAACAAAAATAGAAATGAATACTCTTGATTAACACGTTATTGAAGTGTTAATTTAACAATATATTCATTATTGTGGTGTACAACTGCACTGCACTACACTGCATTATATGGAGATGTTTGTAATATTTTGGTTGGCTTAGCCCAGAGTTATCCAAACCTTTTCCTCCGAGGGCCAGATACAGCAAAATCCAAGGATGCAAGGGCCACTTTGAAATTCCTTACCTTTAATGTATTAAAAATGGTAAAACCAATCTACCAAGCAATTATATATTGCTTTTAAATTGTAGTCATTTTCAAAAACTACAAAATGACAGATTTCTGTTAAAGGTGATAAAGCAAATTTTGGGGTGGCCCACAGCCCTGTAACCAACTAAAATAGATCCGCCCCTGGATTGCATAAAAAGGAAGAAACTATTTTTGCTCATTATCTTTATGAAGAAAAAACATTGTTAGTATTTTAGTTGTAAATAGTGTCTTTGCTTCTTGCATATCGTCATCCTAATAGCATAAAAGCCAACGTTATTTTTAACCACTGCCACAATATAGGAAAGGGGGGAAAAAAACAACAACTTTGATATTGGTCCATATCAGGGACCCACTGGAATCCCTGGACACACTGCAATGACACACCGGGATTCGGGGTTCTTTCTAATGGAGCTCCCTACTTACAAGCATGTTGCTTTCCATTTCTTTTTTTACTTGATTGTGCTTTTATCATTCTGATGTTGCATATTTATTTTTTCTACAATATATCGTAAGTTTGCTTTTCATGTTGGTAGTTATTTGTTATTCATTTTTTAAATGTTGATTATTTACTTATCCCTGCGACCCTAGTGAGGATAAGCGGTAAAGGAAATGGATGGATGGATGGATGGATATTTACTTATCTTTTTGTTGGGGGATGGATGCCTTCTTGCCTGGGGATCCCCGGGGGGTGTAGAAACGCCCCTTACCACAATATTTAATTTACTGTAATTGTTAAATGAAAAGCAGTGCCAATCGGAAATGAGCATTATTATGTGTTTGTTTTTTGTTTTTTTAAAGTGAGTACAAGTGTTGTTGACGTGACAAACGTCGAAGTCCAATCTTAGCCATCGAGTGTGCTTCCATTGATGTGTTGCTTTTTTATGAATGGACAGCAGGGGAGGTAGGGGGCGCGAGACTGCCTGGCCTGTGATTGGTCGAAGCCGATGACGTCACCTCCGCCGTGACGCCATACTCCTCATTCATAGGAAGAAGAAAAAAAAGGAAACGAGCGGAAACAATCGTGAAGAGAACGCCAGAGTGAGAGCGGTAACAATGAGCTCCACGGGAGGCGAGATGCGCGCATAGAGGAGCGGCGCTGCGGTGCTGGGGGTGGGCGGCAATCCACGCGGGATCCGGATCCAGAGGCGAGCCGTGCAGCCGCAGCCAAGTCCGCAGACCAGTTGCACAGCAGCCCCGAGACGAGCGAGCGAGCGAGCCGCTATGGAGGACGTGTGCGAGATGGACTGCCCGGTGCTCAAGCGGCTTTTGAAGGAGGACGACGCCCGGTGCCTGCTGCTCGACTGCCGCTCCTTTCTCGCCTACAGCTCGGGGCACATCCGCGGGGCCGTCAACGCCCGCTGCAACACCATCGTGCGCCGCAGAGCCAAGGGCTCCGTGCTGAGCCTGGACCAGGTACTAGCCGGGGACGACGAGGTCCGGGCCCGCCTGCGCTCCGGGATGTACTCGGCCGTCGTGCTGTACGACGAGAGGACGCCCGACGCGGACACGGTGAAGGAGGACAGCACCGTCAGCCTGGTGCTCCACGCGCTGTGCGGGGACTCCACGGCCACGCGCATCTACTTTCTCAAAGGTGAAAGCAGCTGCTGCTGCTGCAGCCTTTCTCGCAAATCCTCTTCCTCCTGAAACAACACAAGGCCTTGCTACAACTCGAGTTTACTGCTCTATCTGCTTTATCATTAGTACCGTTCTGAGTAGCACTGTGTGAATGCAGTTATGAAGGGCTATAATTGATACAAGGGTCACCAAATATTAACATTTGAAAAAGAACGTTCACAGAGAAACAGACAACGGGCTTTTTTTTTTTTGTACTCCTACCTTTTTTTGGTACAGCTCGATTTGATCTCATTCTGTTGTGATAATTTAGCTGGTCGTTTTACATTATTGACTATTCAAAACATAGCCCTCAGTCGGATTTGGATATATATATATATATATATATATATAAGTTAAGATTTGCACTTGTATTTGAGTTATATAAGTACAAGCGAAATGTATAACTTTAAAATTAATCTGAACTGATGAGCAAATAGGCTACACGTTCCTTATTAGATTGCTGTCAATACATATAAAATGCATTATTTTCGTATGATGGGTCTGAATTGATAATATACACTGATAGGTACTGAGAAAGATAAAATGCGATTCAATGTTTTTTTTTCCACAGAATTTATGAACAACACACACATGCCTTATATTTTCGTTTTATATCATCTACTTCCTTTATTTGATTTGTGCAAAATAACAGCCCACGGGGTTTTATTTCAATGTCATTTTATAAACATTTGACACGCTTCTTGAAGATAAGCAATATTGCTCATACGCAATGAAGCTACTGGTTGTGCCTCTGCTACATGGGGTTTCACTATTCTTCTAAACACACACACGCACACACATTGTAATGGCGACATCTGAGTGCATGAGGTAATGCTCTTGCGTTAATGCTTCACAAAGCCAGAGGGACTTCCAGCACACTCACTGGATCACTTCCGAGACAGGATGCTTTGGGTAAATGACAGAAGGGAAGCGCTAACATGTAAAATCAACATTTAAATGTCCACTCTACACTGCTATGTTTAGACTGTGATGCATTCGGTGTGTGTGTGTGTGTGTGTGTGTCAATGACACAGATGCCTTAAAGCACAGGCGGGTATATGCTGCCAATGCTTCTAAAGATGACATTTTCCAGTTAATCTGATTGGAAGCATAGGGTGCAGGGTGCTGTGGTCTGTCGAGAGAGAAGGGGGGGAAAAAACAAATGGATGATGAAATTGTTTCAGATACACTACGGCAGTAAAAACAGTCTCTTCGGATCGTTTTGAGCAGGGGTCACCACACTTTGTCAAACTGAGAGCTAATTCTTGGGAACTGTTTAATGCCAGT
The DNA here is from genome assembly GCF_024500385.1 of Phyllopteryx taeniolatus. Classification (NCBI taxonomy): domain Eukaryota; kingdom Metazoa; phylum Chordata; class Actinopteri; order Syngnathiformes; family Syngnathidae; genus Phyllopteryx; species Phyllopteryx taeniolatus. The sequence continues at coordinate 9,149,623 of NC_084516.1, read as the reverse complement.
GCTACCAGTGTCATACACACAACAAATCTTGAAGTTGATGTTATTCATCAATGTGATGACACCAATCATGTTAATTGTTTCTCACAATAGTTATTGACAATTATTTAATAAGGTAGAAAACAGATAAATATCAATATGCCAAGCTTTATTTCTGTAAATCTCTGTAAATTTATATGTTCAAATGATCACTTAAACAACATTCCTGGAAAATCCCAATGTCCCATCACTGGTGAACTATCTTTAGAACCAGCATGTGGTCTATTAATTTTGGTGACCCCTAATTTAGAGGTTTTTATATCAGATGTATAAAAAAATTAAATAATACGAAAATATAGTGTTGTCGTATTGTGTTTACTCTGCCAAGCACCCACGTTTAGTCCTAATCTTCAATCTAATGTTATCGCTCTTTTCTTGTTTTCAGGTGGCTACGACAGGTTCTTCTCCGAGTACCCCGAGTTCTGTTTGAAGACAAAATCCTTGCCCCCGCTCACGAGCCAGTCCAGTATGGACTCGTCCTGCTCGTCCTGCGGGACGCCGCACCATGACCAGGTAAGAGCCCAAGACTAAAAAAACAGTAATAATAGTAACTTTAGTAACTCATTTTCCACTACATTCCTGTTGAGGGCCATAATGTGGCTATTAAAAACATAACAAAAATTTGGGTCATTTCTGGGTGATGGAATGGATTAATGGAATTTTTGTTCATTTCAATGGGTTATATTGATTTCACTGCAGTTTTAACTTTTGACTTTCACTGCTCAATTGGCCCCAGTGGCAAAAAGAGAAAAAAAAGATCCTCGCCCTTTTCTGGTTGTACACAAAGATGATTAATTTCGCCGCTGTTGTATGACCTAAGGATAAAAAAAATTCATAAAAAAAAACCTCTGTGCTAACAACATTAATAGCACCGACCAGTACTTAGACAAACACTCCATTTCAGTGGCAGTTGAATTCAAACACAGCAGCAGCTGTTGTCTATTTGCCTTGCTCAAGGGCATCTCAACCGCTATTTCATTTCCCACATTTATTCCAAGTTAATTTGCCCCAGCTGTGTGGCGCAGAGCCTCGGTGCTGTAGAAAGGCGTTGTGAAGCGCCTTGTTTACGGGGCGCGGAGGTATTTGTCCGATGACAACGTGGGCCCGGTCACACTTGACCACTTATTCTCCTCGCCGCCGTCACTTCCCGTGGGCTTGTTTTGTTTTTCTGTGTCGATTCCATGCGACTCTCGCAGTCACATGCGGCTCGGCTTCTTTTCCCCTGGAACACAAGCGCATCGAGCGGAGACAATCGGGCCTCTGTGCCATTTTGAAGAAAAGAGATAGTCATGGCCACGCTGTCAGGTGGACACTGGAAGGCGTCTCGGAACAAACCGCGGACAGGATAAGCTAATTTAGCGTCCCCCTCCCGGCGCCCCACCATCATCCTCTTCCTCACGTTACATCTCTTAACAGTATTGATTACTTCCTGACTCTGACAGCGGTGACATAAACCAACACAAGCCTCGTCAATAGGAACCACCGATCCACTGCTAAATGGGGGGGACTCTTCCGCTCTCACACAGTAGTTTTAAAACTCTAACCACAATTGCTATTGAATTTCTATTGACGTCACATTACACAGCAGAATACTTTTTTTTTTTTTTAGATGCTTGGTTGGGAAACACTGTGCCATAATCCATAATATTAATCTTTTGTACAGCATTCAAATACAGGTGCATCTCAATAAATTAGAGCTGTGATTCTCAAAAGTGTGTACCACTTATCGTACGTGGGCGCCCTCTAATGGCACGTCAAATAATCACTGAATAAAATGTTCAAAGTATCCATAAAGTTACATTAGATTCAACCTTTTAAAAATCCAGTAGAGTACCGTGCATTTGTTAAGTACAGTTGAGTTGTATTTAACCCTTTAGTACAATACATTTGCAATTAATCATTTAAAATGTTTGTTATCAAACATTTTTTTCATGGCGGTATGTGGAGAGCCAAGTATTATGGATTTTTTAAATGTAACCTTTGTATACATAATACCTTTTTAATTGAATCATTATTTAAATACTACTTTATTTTCCCATGTTTACAGTAAGTGGAGTGTTAATGATCAAACTGAATAATGTTACAGTGGCCTTGGTATTGATGAACACTTAGGCCTACTATGCCACTGTATTTACATTTTGGTGACTATGGTGGTACACAAATCTTTCAAGGTGGTACTTGTTGTAAACAGTTTAACCACTGAATTAGAGCCTTTTTTTCAGTTGGCCAAAGCAAAAAGTGAAACCCATGCATTATACATAACAGTATTCATCAAGCACAGGAAATTACCCATTTTTACATCAAAAATCATGTTTGATTGTTTCTTGTGTAATATTGAAATTGCTTGAGATGATGATTGGCGTTTTCTTTAGCTACAAATTAAATTGTCATATATTTAACTCTGTGTGTAATCTATCTATCTATCTATCTAGCTATCTATCTATATTTTTATTTCTACGAGGTTTTTTTTTAAATCAGTTTATAACAGTTTTAATAATACCAGTATGATATAACATATTAATTATAATGATTGCCTCTTTTAGCAAATTGGCTGGCAAAATCACATGATTTTGTGTGAGGTTGGAGTGTCCATTTTGACTCAAGCTGATGTTACCAAATGTTGTTCATTGTCCTTAGGGCACTACGAGCAGTAGTACGTTTAGTCGGAAACCCATTAAAAACATGCACATCCTGTATAATGTAATGAATGAAATGAAAAAGCCAGCAAATCTAAAAGAATCTGTCATTTTTCTGACTTTTAAAAAAAAATCATAACTGAGTTTAACAGTTAATATTACATTATTGGAGTGGCACACATATCCATAATTAATAGAACTGACCTTCACGTGTCCTACCCATATAATTTCACATTTTCCTCAAATGCATCATTGATAAGCCCACTCACATTTCCTCTATGTTCCTTCACAGCAATCTATCCCACACACCCAGTGACCCTTACCATGAGTTGTTCAAGTGCTGGGACTAATTTGATTACCCCAATACATTAAGTGGAGTCACCCTTGTACTCGAGTCATCTGCAGTGAGATGGCCAAAGTTACACACAGAGAATTCTTTGTCTTAGCACTGAGCCCCCCCCCCCCCCCCCAAGACGGCATGTTCCTTAGGGTTAAAGATACTCTATGTACAAATTTAATCTTGAAATACCATGTTGAAATTCACTTGGGTACACTTGCATATGATGGCAGCAATCTCTGTGATTGCTGTGGCGGTCATGGATTGCGTACTTTAATGGTGTGTGTGCGTTTGTGTGTGTTGGTGAACCAGCCAGGACACCTCACATGGTGTTGTATCGCTAGCATCAGAGCTTGTGTTGGCTTGGTTTGTTCAGTTTCTCACCATGTCATTGTTGGTTCACTAATGCTGTATTAACCACAGTGGCTTAAAAGTTAGTGCCACAAAAAAACTGTAGGGGGCATCCAGTATTAATTTCTCACTGCTCACTGAAAACCATAGACAGTAGTATTGCAGTTTTTTTGTGTTTATTATAGTAATCTATCCATTCATTTTCTATAGCACTATAGTCACCAGCCAATCGCAGGGCATATAGAGACAAACAATCATTCACACGCTTATTCACATCTATGGACAATTAGTCTTCAATTAACCTAATGAGCGGCACGGTGGGTGACTGGTTAGCACATCTGCCTCACAGTTCTGAGGACCGGGGGTCAAATCCCCGCCCCGCCTGTGTGGAGTTTGCATGTTCTCCCCGTGCCTGCGTGGGATTTCTCCAGGTACTCCGGTTTCCTCCCACATCCCAAAAACATGCGTGGTAGGTTGATTGAAGACTCTAAATTGCCCGTAGGTGTGAATGTGTGCGCAAATGGTTGTTTGTTTATATGTGCCCTGCAATTGGCTGGTGACCAGTTTGGTGTGTACCCCACCTCTCGCCCGAAGATAGCTGGGATGGGCTCCAGCACGCCCGCCACCCTTGTGAGGATAAAGCGGTACAGACAATGGATGGATTGATGGATGAACCTAATGAACCTTTATTCCAGGGTGGGCCCGTTGAGATACTCCCGTTCCTCTACCTGGGCAGCGCTCTACACGCCTCCAAAAAGGAAGTCCTGGACGCCATCGGCATCTCGGCGCTGCTCAACGTGTCGTCCGACTGTCCCAACCACTTCGAGGGTGCGTACCAGTACAAATGTATCCCTGTGGAGGACAACCACAAAGAGGACATCAGCTGCTGGTTTCTGGAGGCCATTGAGTTCATCGGTGAGTTTTTACATTTTAACATTTTTTTTTTTTAAATAGGTCATGGTTAAGTCCAAAGAGCCAGTTGCGGCTTAATTTTTTAGACAATGAAACATTTACACTCATAGACAATTTAGTCTTCAGTGAACCTTATATGCATGTTTTTGGAATCGGGGAGGAAGCCAAACTACCTGGGGAAAAAAACAGACTCTGAAATGACGTGAAAATTGATTTTCTTATCTGCACCTTTTTCCGGCTCTGTACCAAATGTAATGGGTTACAACAGGATTTCCCAAAATGTATTGAGCCAAGGCACATATTTTACATTTGAAAAATCTCACAAAAAATGGATACACAGGTGGATTGTATCCTCCACCATCTAATGAGAGCCTTTAATTGTTCTATATGTTCACTGTATGTCACTAGCATAGATGGATGAACAAATAAATTCTTTGTTGTAAATAAATAATAATGATGATCACTCACAAATTACTGGGTTAAAACATAATTTGAATGTTTTGCAAGATATTGTCTAAACATCAGCCACACTGTGGATTCTCACGTGATCATCAGTGCAATGTATCAATATTTTGGGATAGAAAGTACAAGTTGTATTTACTGCTGCGAGATGATGTCAGATCAGACATCTATTTGTAGCAATGTGTCGCAGTCACGCTTCCGCAGCCCCTCTTCCTTCTCTGCCTAAAAAAAGAAAAAAAACCCCAAACAAAATCAAAAAGCACTTGAAAAAATATTTTCACAATGATTTCTCTGATTGAGCTATGCATACATTTTCTACACGGTGGTGCTTTGCGGGTTTGCGTGATCCGCTGTGCTGTGTGTGTAGGTGCTGGTATGTGTCATAGCTGCTGTGGGAGCAGATCGTGACTCATCCACACTGTTACCGGGTGAACAGACACTCTGTTACCTGACATCAGTGCTCGAGTCGAGAGTGAACAATCACAATGAAATGTCTTCTCATTGTTTTGGAAATGAAAAATAAAATAATAAATAAAGAAATGACCTGAATGCACTAATAGCTGTAAAATAATATGCAATAATAATATAATAAATAGTAACAAAATAATATTCAATTATAAATAATACATAGCGTACTAATAATGCCAATAAAAAATAAATTAATTAATGTTCCTCCACATGAATGTTGTTAAATATTGGGACACAATTAATCAGCAGCGGTAAGTAAAGCACATTATTTAATTTGTGGCTTTTAATTTGGTGCAGGCGGCCTCACGTGCTGCAGGATATTTAACGTGACCGTCCAAGCAGTGACGCTGTCGGGGCAAATTAAATTTTGTGTAAACACTTTAATCAGGCTATTATTCAAATTGGGTTATTGGCGTTAACTGAGTAAGAGCAAGCATGCACACGGAAAGAAGGAGAGACGAGGAAGGAAGTGTGAAGAAACACTCAAGTATGTCCATTTACTATGTTTGTCGCTTCTGGTTTGCCCAATAAACAACAACATAAGCTAGGCCAAAAAAGAATGCCTCAATAGCATAGCAAATATAAGCAAACGGTTGTCTTCTGCCTGTAAACCTAGGTCCATACAAACAAAACTACATTATTATTAGTTAGTTAGGGGGTCATGTTAGTTTAGTGTTTTTGCTTGTTTATTATTTTAAACCAAAAGTGGTGGATGGTATTGCGTGTAACTATTCAGTACATGAAATTTCTAAAAACTGATGTTGCAAAGGCATTCTATGGGATTTTTAGCATTTAGCTCACCACTTTAGACTAATTTGTATATTTCTACATCAAATTGTTGTCGTTTATATTAACAACTAACAATCTATTCTGACTCAGAGAACAGAATTTAATTTTTTTTTAAATATTGGTTACATTGGCGTAGAACCCACTACTTCATCTTACTATGGGGCAACAGTATCAATATGATTCAGTACAGCTCTGAGAGGAAGCATGTAGAGCGCAAAAAGGATGGGCTCTAACATTGACCCTTGAGGAATACCACTGAAAATGGGGACAGACTGACTAATAGAGGCAACATACACAGAAAAAGACCTACAGTGGTCCCCCATTTATTGCAGGGAGTACATTCCTTACCCACCTGCAATATGCCGCTCGAGAGAGGCCGTATGAAAACACTTTTTAAAATATAGTTGTACCCCCTCAAGTGGCTTTTTAAACGCATTGTAAATGCATTTGAACACAAAAACAGATTGCAAGCATAAAATGTACAGAAAATACTGTACGTATTGTAGTGTCTGTAAGATATATGCCTTATAGAAGTGAGGCATCGTGGGGTGGCTTGTGACATCGGCGAGTCTGCATGTGAGTGTCTGGGTGTTAGCTGTGGCCGACAGCAGCTCCTGTGTGAGTGCGCTCATTGTGTGTGTTTTACTGTTCTCCAGGTGTTCAATAAAAGGCTAAAAAGTGCATTGGCCACTGTAGCTCTCCTTTCCCATTGGTGAAGGCATTATAGTAGGTGTAATATAAAAGCCAATTTTAAAAACATACAAAAATCATATAGTGAGGAAACACTGTACAGTGGTACCTTGACATACGAGTGCGTTTTTTCCCCTTTTTTTTTCTTTGTGTTGCAAGATTACATTTAAGTTACAAGCTTCAGCTACACCGCTGCATGAATAAAAAATAAAAAAAAAATAAAAAAAAGAGCAACAGTTGCTGATGCATTTTCAGCTGTTAACTGAACAGGAGAAACAGTCCAACACACAAATATAAAATGAAAACACTTGTAAGGAGCTGCTGCAGGCTCCAACTTAGGCTCAGATGATCATACGCGGAGGGCCAAGTTGGGCCAACTGGACTTGAGCTCCTTACCTCACTCACTAGGCCACGCCCCTTAGAGATACACGTACACTACAGTAGTTGTGACTTTCGGCTGGTCCAAATATACAGTAATTCCACTTTATAAAACCAATGTATTTATTTGCATTCTCTTGTACTGTATTGTGTTTCATTCACTGCAGTGCTATTTTTCTTTGTGTGCGTGTTTAGACTCCGTTCGCGACTCGAGCGGTCGCGTCCTGGTCCACTGCCAGGCGGGCATTTCCCGTTCGGCCACCATCTGCCTGGCCTACCTGATGAAGAGGAAGCGCGTGCGTCTGGACGAGGCGTTCGAGTTCGTGCGGCGGCGCCGCTCCATAATCTCACCCAACTTCAGCTTCATGGGCCAGCTGCTGCAGTTCGAGTCCCAGCTGCTCGCCACCTCATGCTCAGCCGAGGCCGCTGCCACTGCCAGCCCACTGCTGGCGCCCAAGACGTCATCGGGAGTGGCCTCGGCCGTGGCCACGCCCACCTCGCCCTTCATCTTCAACTTCCCCGTGTCAGTGGTGAACTCCGCCTACCTGCACCACAGCCCCCTCACCACGTCGCCTGGCTGCTGATGGCCTGCAGTGACGCTCTGAACGCTTCCTGGCTCACAAACCAGCTTCTTCCAATAAGTGACCAAAAAAAAGACTTTCAACCAGGTTTGTGTGTTGGACTTGCGGGTGACATACACACTGACAGCACGAATAACAAGTGAGGACGCTTGGTGTGAAGATGGGTTCTATTCCCATTAGGTTTCCAAAGGGGTTGAAAATTTACCCTAAATTTACATGGGCATATTTTGAAAATATTTTTCATGGGATTTATGGGAATTGAGGTAAATTAAATGGGAAGATCATATTCAGTTTCCAATGGAGGAGTGGTTAGCACATCTGCCTCACAATTCTAAAGGGTGGCAGTTTGAAACTGAGTTCACGTACTTGCGTGGGTTTTTACTGGGTACTTCTTCCCGCATTCCAAATACATGTCGCTAGTTTAATTGAAGACCCTAAATTGTCCTTCATGTGTATTTCTGCATCAAATGTTTAGTTTTTTTATTAACAATATACAAATTTAAGAGTCTGGTTTAGAGAAGAGGAAAACCAAAAAATGACAAATAAGAGTACAAATAGCTAAAAAAACAAACAAAAACAGAAAACTGCAACTTACTGGTTTTGGTTACCTTGTGAAAGGGGTAATAACATGGGTTCTAAGATTGAGCCTTGAGGAATACCACCAAAAATGTGGACAGACTGGATAGCCTTCAGTGATTGGCTGGCGAACAGTCCAAGGTGTACCCCGTCTTTTTCCCAAAGTCAGCTGAGATAGGCTCCAGCACATGGTTGAGCGGTATAAGAAGTGGATGGATGGTATGATATTAAAGCATAAATATAAATGTATTTTGGTCATAAGAAGACATAAATCCAAAATGATAAAATTTAAAAGCATGACATGGCAACAGATATAACAGTAAAAGTATTTGTAAGTAGAACTTAATCAATTAAACAATTCTTTCGAACGCTTTTAAAAAAATTACAAAAATGCGCCCCAGATCCAAAAAGTCCCTTTGAAAATGTTGACTAAAAGGGCCGCTCTCCCTAGGAAAAAGTTCCATTCAGTATGCAAATAAAAACACAATCCCCAATCAATTTCTCATCAATTCCCATCTAAAGTTTCCATCTTTAAAAATTACCCGGAATTTTGCAGCCCGAGTTGCCATGGAGATGACAGCTCTTTAAGCTGAGGAGATGGACACAGGAAGGAATCTGGAATTCAAAGCACCCGCTCCTTCCTCCTTTGGCGCTCATCCTGCTGCAACACAAAAGATGTGGATGTGTGTGCATGGGGGAGGGGGGGATCGAAAGCAGGCCCTCCTCAGTGACAGGTGCTCTGCTGCCAGGCCGACCAGTTTCCTGTCTAACCTCTTCCTCACACGCGCTTACACAAACAGGCCTCTCTCATCTACTTTCATGTTCCCCCTCTTAATCTCTTCTTCTCATCTTTGCCACCTCCTCTTCTCAGATGTGCATCTCTTTCCTTGGAGGTGGCATGAGAAAACAAAATAAAAATAATAAGACACCGACAAGAGCCCAGGAAACACTCATCAGTCTCCTTGTCTAGAGCACGGCGACACTTAAATGAGCATTGCTGCTCTTTTTATGGAAGTGTTCCCCTGCCTATTCGCTACATGCAATATTTGTACATTTTGTTTCAATTACCAATGGTCTCACAAAAATTACTTCATTTACTTTTCCTGGACAGAATATTCAGTAAATTAACAAGGATATAAACTCAGGGTACTTTGTTCATTTCTTTATCTTTTTTCAACACTGCTGCTGTTTCTCATGAGGAAGGCCTGTTTTCACTTCACACTCAGGCACACGAGCCCTGCTACTGAACTTTTAATCCTTTCAAGATGGCAACAATAGAAGTGAGTTTTCAGTTCTTAATGTCACAATGATGTGTTTTTAGACTGAACTACACTCTCTCTCTGCTACACACACACACACACACACACAGAAAGGGTGGCAAAGTACATTTTCCTGTTTTTCAAAGATTGTCGACACCTATTTCTGTAGCACTTTGAAGTGATGCAATACTGTATTTGTAATTGATGGTTGATCTGCTCCTCACGGTAACAGTAGACTGACTTTTTCTTGTCTAACGTGGAGAGGAGGGATGGAGAGCGAGAACCAATCAGTTGAGAAAAAAAAACTGCAATACTTTTGTCTGAGTTCATCTCTTTCTACTCTGTCTGCTCAATGCAGTTGACCCATTATACGGCAATAGAAAACATTCACTTATACATGTGTGTATATATAATAATAAAAAAAAATCTACTTCCCTTCAATCTTATTGTGTAGAATGAATGAACTGCATTTATTTATTGTGGAAAAACCACTGTTGAATAAAGCTTGTTCTTAATTAAACTGACTTTTTTTCTGCACTATGGTGGCTAAAACAAAACTTAATATTTATTGTAGTCATAATGATTATAATACAGTCGGATGAAATGATTATTTGATCTCCTCCTGAATCTGTACATTTGTAGTAAACAATTTGCATGCTTATTTATTGGCTATGGTAATAGAATATATGTCAGAACTGCATAAAACTACATGAAATAAGTTATAAAATGTGCATTCATATGATTTTTTAAAATACATTTTTGAATAAATGAATATATTGCCATAATCAATTAACAACTATAAAAGTAGAGACTTATATTTACATATATTTATAGGTCTGGAAAAGCTCATATTTTGCTGTTAATAGGTTTATGATTGAGTAAAATGAACATTTTTGTTCTCTGACAACATATCTCCCAAATATTAACTAAATAAAATATTACCATTTAAAGCATGCATTTGCAGAAAATGGAAAAATGATCAAAATACCAAAAAAACTAAACAAAAAGACAAAAAAAAAATGTTCCGGTCTATTTTTTCAGAACTGCGTTTCAGATCAAATAAATGTTACTCAATAATTAGATTGAAATAATGTTTTATCGTTACATAAAAAAAACTAAATTAAAATGAGTATAATACTGGTTGCGACTATGAAAGGACCAGACGAGAATTGTAGGTTTACAGCACCTCCCAGTGGTCTGTTTTCAGTTATTAGCCACTGCTAAACGTTATTACTTACCTCCAATATTGTTCTATATTCACATTGTTACATTTACTACTATATGTATATTATAGGTGTTTCGGTTTCAGTAACAGCATTTATAATCGTAGAAACAATAATCGCACTTGCGTAGGTTCCATTTGGATATGTGGAGTGAGCGCCATCCAGTGGAGGTCTTGTGCATTACACCCGTTCAAGTCAGCGCGCCCTTAGATTTAACTTTACAGGATTTAAAAGAGGTGCAGTTACACTACTGGTTTCAACATTGTGTAGCACAATTATTATGTGATTGTACACAAATCCTACTAGTAAACTACTGTGTTGGGCTTGTAACACTACTATAGGTAATCGGGCCAAGTAGTGTTATTCTAGGCATGTGTCATGCACTAGTAGCCTCAGTGAGAGTTCTAGCAACAACAAAATGCACACTTAATAGTTTTGCCTCAGTAGTAACACGTAGTTGTTATACTAGTTTGCCAAATTTGTCTCACTAGTGTGTAGAAGAAAATAAATAAATAAATAAAAAAAATAACCGTGAAATTCACTGAAAATATTTGAGGATTTGACTTGCAATACAAAAGCAACAGAGGCTTAATGGAGTTCTTTAATTCCATGTTTTGTTTTCTGTACAACGTGTGTGGATAGCAGTTATGTACAAACAGTTCTACAACAAGAAGTCAAACAAACACAACCAATGAGGAAATCACTTCATTTTTCACGTCTTTTTTTTTCTTTCAATGAAGAAATTCAAAATTGAACAGAGTTCCAAGTTATTTACAAGAAAGCTGACCGGCCCTCCAAAAGCATACCGGCTCAAACATAACACAAATATATTTACTGAATATATATTGTATATCAAAATGTTTTTGAAAAGTGTTCCATGAGGAGAAAAGGACAAGACTAAAAATCTAGCGAGTCGATTTAAAGTCACAAGTCGTACATTCTCCACTGTAGCTGTCATTTCCTTGACCTGCTGCAGAAAGACTGGGGATGCCCCGATACCAGTATCGGTGTCGATACTGTACGTCTGTACTTGTACTCGTAAAAATGCACCGATACTACAACACCGATACCACTTGCCAGCCTGAAATATATCTTCCAGGTAACAGCCATGTGTGTATGCGGTACACTTTCAGGTAAACACTTTTAGCAGACTGGAAAATATGATCTGTTAAGTTGCTATGCTAAAAAAATTTGGATTTGAGTGACACCTATGACATCCATGTTCAAGAGAAGTTTGTGTTTTGGAACAAAATTTTGTGAAAAAAACAAATCTAAACTGCAAGATTGAATGGCATTATCAAGTATCAGCAAGTACTCAAATCTAAGTAGTTGTACTCGGTCTTAAAGAAAAAGGAGTGGTATCGGTGCATCCCTAAGAAAGACACAATTTTGTGCATGTATAACGTGACATTTAGCTCCTTCTGGCACTTGAACGACAGACCAATCAAAACATCAACAATACATTTGAACACCAATTCTGAGTAACTTTTGAAATGTCTCATCCAGGTGGCTACATTCAGCAGAGGAGATATGATTAAAGAAGTTCTATTACAACTGAACAGGAATATTACTTTTCATTCCTTTATAGGGAACTCGATATACAGGCGTGTCTCAATACATTTGAATATCATACAAAAGTTAGAATGTTTCAGTAGTTCAACTCCAAAATTGAAATTCATTTATGATAGAGGTTCAGGCCTATTCCTACCTAAAAAGGTTTCTTGTCATTTCTGATTTATTGTGATGGTTAATTTGGGGACATTACCTTTAAGCCATAATCATCAAGAGAATGAAAAATTAAATCATATTGCACTCTGTGTGTAGTCAATCGATATAAAATACGAGTTTGAACTACTGAAATATTGGATTGACATTGTAATTTATTGAGACGCACCTTTAAGTTGGACGTTCTGAACATTTTTCTTTTTAATTCTGTGAGCATTTCAAAATGTGTATTACTGTCAGTATACTTCAGGATATTGATTCGATTGTTTTGGATTTGTACAATTATTTATCTGACAGGGTTCCACTGTCTGATAGCGGCCATTTTAGACACTCACTTGTTCTTATATGGCAACATAGTCTGCCACATTTAGATGATTTAGGAATATATGCATGTTGCAGTCAGGTGTTTAGAAAGTACAGAAAATTCAGGCGCACAGCTTGAAAAATGTCGAAAAAGGTAAAAAAAAACCAACATGAGGCACAAATATTTGTATTAGATCTTTTTTTTAGCTGCCTATTTCACAGGATTTGTATAAATTCACATGTAACAATGTTTTCAAATGTGCTAACGGTGTTAGCATTTTCTATCATGGTGAGTTCTTTTCATTTACAGACGCAAATGTTTAGTATTTGATCTGCTTGCTTGTCACTGGATTTAGTAAACACACTTGAACCTGATGTGTAGTCCAATGTGTTGGAACAGTGTCATGAAAAAGGAACGCCACTGATTCAAAATCCTTGATTTCCAGCACTGGGTCCTTGATTTTAATGTACTAGCACACTCTTTGTCTTCACTTGTAAGACAATTCAGCACACTAGGGTGCACTAGTAAACACAGTCCATCGACTGTGTCTTCCTGGTAATGTTTTTTCGACTACTAGTGCCACTTTTGGCCTACTAGTACAAACTTAAGCTGGATATCAAAAATATTGAATGCCCTAGGCACAGGGGTGTCAAACTCATTTTTGTCTCGGGCCGCATTGTAGTTATGATTTCCCTCAGAGGGCCATTAGAACAGTGACATGTTTAATCACCAAATCATATTATTACTATTACACAACAAATTGAGGGATAACTAGTTTTGAAATCAGAAGACAAGGATAACAGTTTGTTCAAGTATTGTTTAAGTTACTGTAGAAGAAGAATTTGATAACAGAAAAATGCAATATCTCAACATTATTGTTTATTATTATGACAATTTGGAATTTGGGTACAGATTTTAGCAAAAATCACGGAAGTTAACGAGCATGATTTGCTTTCGCGGGCCACATAAAATGATGTGGCGGTCCGCATCTGGCCCCCGGGCCTTGAGTTTGACACCTATGCACTCGGGGCTTTCCATAGACAATTGTAAAAAAAAAATAATAAGAATTTTTTTTAAATAACCTTACTAAACTGGTGAAATACAGTACTTCAGCGTAGTGTCTCTCTTCAACTCACGACAAGGTGAGTGAAAGGAAGCCAAGTGGGAAATGTGCCATGAGGAAGCACTCGTAAACAACAACCTAGATGGGCCAAGAGAACTCTCACAATTGACCAGAATGTAATGTAGAGCTTTTGTAACAGAGTCGCAACGTCATGTAACAAAACTTTAGAGCCGACGTGGAACTTTGACATCACAGTACAGTAATCCCCCGCATATTCACGGCTCACGATTCACAAACTCACCTATTTGCATTTTGTATGTGGAAGCTATCCCGAGCTATTTGGTGTAAAAGTCACCCCGTTTGTGTTTTTTGTATCATTTCTTAAAGGCCCTAAGATGCCATAAGATGGCACCAACGCCCTGGCTAAATAGGAAAGTAATGGTGCCTTGCGATAGGAGTGACCCGACTTAAGAGTTTTTCGCAATACAAGCCGTCATTCGGCCGATTTTTTTTTTTTGTGTGCTTTGACTTGAAAACAAAAATTGGAGATACGAGAGCTGTACTGTGTCAATGAACTCACTTCACTACAAACTACGCCATAGTCGGGCTAACGGATAGCATGGGTGTTGCTGTGTTTAAACCTTGTAGGGAACAGATATTTGAACCGAAGTGGTCGAGAAACATGTAGAGAGGCAATATAACAATACTCACAGGCATACTGTAAATGCTTTATCCTCTGTAAAGAACTAACATTACTGCGTCTTACTGAGGAGTTTTGACCCGCTTCATGTATATCTGTATGTATTATACTGCCCTCAGAAGGAGCAGCACAAGGTTAGCTGAATTGAATTAAAAAGTGTTGCAAAAAACCTGTTTAGTTCTGCTATTACTGTATGTTTTCATAAAGTACCGGTACGTTATAGAGTGCTATTTGATTATTTTTTTTTAATTATGTATTTATTAAAAACCATTACAATTTTGTTTGAGGATAGAACAAATTCATGGCATTTCCATTCATTTCAATCAGGCAAGCTAATTTGAGATCCGAATTGAACTGATATCTGAAGGCACCACTGCATGTTTAAATTAAGCATCTCGACGAACAGTCAAAACTCGTAAATTTAGGCTGCTTTGTTAGTGGCCGCGTGTACATGTAAACACGCACTTCCAGTCCATTTCTGAAATTAAATAATCTGTAAGCCATTTATTTTCAAGCGTAATGCTGTTAGAGAAGTTTGAAATGATATTGAAGTGTTTGGGGATCATAGCTTGTGGTATACTTACAGTTTAAACTATTGATATAGTCCTTGATAAACATTTTTAATCGCAGTTTTTCCCAATTAGCGGTAGGGCTCAGTCCGCAATTTGCAGGGGATGACTGCAGTCTATGAGGGCCTGCTTTCTCTCACATGAAGCTGATGCCACTGCTTTCACTAGTATAATGCCTATACATCACCATATCTCGGTTTAGAAAGCAACATGTGACTAGATAGAGATTGTTAGCTTCCTGCTATAAAAATGGTGCTTAAATGTCGGCGCCAGGGACCAACTGCTGACGTAAGGAGCCAGCGAAGAGTTGGTGCAAGTCTGGCACCAGTGCTGCCAGTTCCAAGTGTTTTGCTGTGAACAAACCAATGCTCATTTTGTCTCATTGTTTCTTGTTTCTTGTTTCTACAGATCTGGACATGGCAGGTCAGCAGCAGCAGTGTATTGTCGTCCTTGTGTTTGTTTTGTGGTTTTAGGTCTTGGCCCTTTGTAGTCTGGTCTGTCATTCATCTGAAGAGTCATGATTTATGTAACATAAAAAGCTTTTACCCTCTGCTCACTAACCGAGTAAAAGTCAAATGGCCACTTTGGACTCAGCACTTTGGGCAATGTCGCCTCGTGTCGCCGGTGTCCCGGTCCGCCGCACTCGCTCAGGCTACGACTGCCAAAAAGGCCACTCGCTCGGTGGGCGTGCTTACGAGAGGCGTCTCGACCTTCAGATCCAAGCTGTGACCTGAGCGTGCGTTAGGACTTCTGCTCAGCTGGGGCGGCGGGCGTTGCCACGCTCTCCGGTTTGACAATCTGATACGTGATCAAGTATTCTGGGTAAGCCTGACAACGACAAACACACAATGACTCTTTATCTTCAAATAATCAAAACACAACAAATGCTGAGATGCTGTCTTACTAAATAAAGATTGTATTGTAATATATATACAGATGCATACATTGTACTGTATATTTAAGCACCAAAATGTTCAACCAAACAATTTTTTTTCGTCAAACAAAGGTCTGCTAGCTTAATGCTAACATATAATGCAAAATCAAAATTTGCATAGATGTTACAGCATTTATAAACCTTTAACCAATTACTACTTTAACACAAACATTATCAATTTAACATAATTTAACTGGGACATGTGCCTGTAAATAAGGTATGCAGTATATAGGAATATAGAGATGTCTATATGTGCCTTGCGACTGGCTGTAGTGAGGACAGATAGCACAAAAAATGGATGGATGGATGTGTGTGTGTGTATATACACATACATGTATGTGTGTATACATACATACATACGCACACACATACATACATATATACAGACGCACACACACACACACACACATATGACTACTGTTAAGAATGACTAATGTTAAGAATGGGCTTTAGGTCATGGTATCGTTTCAGTATTAGTATCGAGGTGCTCTATGCAGGTACAGTAATGAAGTCAGAATGTTGGTATCGGGACAACACTAGTCTGGACTTGTCAGCAGCCAATCACAGGGCACATATAGAGACAGAACATGAACTGAACTACATGCATGTACACACCTGTTCTCCTCTGTAGATGACATACTCCGCATAAGCCAGTCCATTGACACTAGGCCGGCCAATCACTGAGTGATGTCCGGGGGGCGCGTGGGCCATCTTCATGGCACTAAACTGAAGAAAGGACTTACCCAGCGTCACTCTGCAGAACAACATCTGCCTAAAAGGCAACACGCAGGCCAAGTACAGAATGACTGTACATGTAGGAAAAAGTACTTCCTGTGTTGGAGGAACTAGGCGCAGATTTACCTGTGACACACGTAGCAGGAGCGGTCTTTGTGGGTGGGACAACCCGTGCCTCCGCCTATCCCGTAAACATACTGGTTGCTTTTGGATGAGTTCTCTGCGAAGTAGATGCCGGCGCCGAACATGCCGCCGATGTAGGCGTGGCGCTCGTCGAAGCCTTTGTGGATGATGGCGTTGATGAAGGGAGAACCTGGCAGGTGACAAAAAAGTCTCAGATGATGCTGTAAGGATCCGTCTTATAGGATGGCATTCTATAGTGAACTCAATCAGTGATGGGAGCACAGTTAGCTAGTGGAGAGCGTGTCTGCCTCAGAGTTCTGAAGCTTGGGGTTTGAATCTCAGCTCTGGCCTACCTGTGGGGAGTTAGCATGTTCTCCCCAAGACAACAACTTAGCAGGACACAAAATCCTCAATGTACAAGCAACACAAGTTAAAACAGTTTTGACAGCATGGCTGTCTTCCAAGCGCTTAGCTGTTTGCGGCACACTTTTCCTTACGTAAAGACGTCATGATACAGTGACTATAAAGAAACGAGACGCGTTTGCATCTCTTACTCTATGCTACCTTTTCAAGCTTTTGTGTAGCACAAACATGGAGCAAAGAATCCGTAAAGGTTGAATCAAGGCAACTGGACTGTTGTCCCTCGATTTATGCCTCGGTGGGTGTGACCACTGGGAGTGGTCAACAATAGGGTGTTGTTGCCCGGTGTGGTTAGTGAAACGACCGTCAGCAAAGAATCTACTTGAACTTTCTTATTAAGACCCACCCCACATTGAGCAATGTGGACAAATGTGACTGAAGTGGACCATCGCAAAAAATTAGTTGCCGACTCTTCGCTACACACTAAGCGACTCAGCCCCGCACATCTACCGACGTGCTGCAACAGAAAAAACGTGACCCTGTATTGTGTTTTGAGGCTCCACACACAATACACTGTACTTTTTTTTTTTTATTAAACCACAAAAACATGGTGGAATTGTCAAGGAAGAAACGGATTGCACAGAAAACTGGAGAGACTGTTAGCAATGATCGGTCGCCCAAATCACTGATTGCACCCATGCATTTCGGCAAAAGACTATGCGCTTTTATTTCCAGGTGTAGGCACATTTGAAATTTACTATAAAGCACAATATTTTATATATACTATGGCTACGTTATGGCTTGTTGGTGCAGCGGTGGCAGCCGGCCGGCTGGGTCTCGCCAATGCCCATATTTTACCAAACCAACTTGTTCTCGTATTTGGGATGTAATATTGTCTCTATGGTGCCTCAATAAACGGGAAATATGAATTAAAATCATCCACGCATTCCTGAGTTACAGACATTTTTATGCCAAGAAGCCTGAAATCAGGCTTATCTACGTATCTTTCTCGAGCTTATCTACGTCACTAAAAGTTCTCCGTCTACCTCTCCGCTCCCGAGCCAGCGCTGTCAACATAAACATTTGTGCTCTCACAATTAGTGAGGGTTGGGTCTTCTACACGGAGGAACCAATCAGAGGAAAGGAGGTGATCTTAGCCAAATATGGAAAAAGCGGACACAAAACTGGGTTAAACAGTAGTAGCTGTCAGAGGGGCCTTTTCTCGACACGCTTATGACAAAAACAAGGTGTTTTTTTTAAATGTCAATTGACACTTTTATACGAAGTTTAAGAAACTCTGTTGGGCCTTACCCAAGCTTGACCTGAAATTTCAAATTGATTGTTTGCTCTATTTTTGGCCATCTCCAGTTGTATGACAAGCAGAGAGACAGCGTGACTGAAGCATGATAGCAGTGTGCTACACAAAAGCCTGAAAGAGAAGCACAGTAAGAGAAGTGAACAATATTATACCAGAATAATGGTGAAATGTTGCGCAACACCGTGGCAAAAGAAGTTTCATGAGCCTGGCTGACTGTCTCGTTTTGTTATTGAAACAACTTATATGTCCATAATGCCTGAAAAAGGCTGAGAAAAGCCTTTTGAAACCGGGAGAGCTCAAAGTGATCAGGCTTTAGGATATGGGGCTAAAAGTTTGACATCGTTATACCACACTTCCTTCACTAAGTCGATAAGAGGTGGTAGATCGACTTATATTGAAATTGACTAATTGGTTGGAACACAATGTAGTCGACAACTACTTCTACTAAGAGTATTAAATACAGTGTATTGGTGAAGAAAAGACTCACTATTCCATGTTTCCACCATGTGGTACAGTTTAGTTCTCCACGCTAGTTTTGAATGCTAAACCCTGATCTTTGTTGTGTTTTTGCTGCAACGTGTGTGGGCGGGATGGTAATAGTTGCAATAGCTACATGAATAACCATAACACACTGCAAGCCACCAATGACGTTCAACAAATATGAGGACTGTCATACAGTAAACAAAGAACAAAAATGTGGGAGACATTATCCATTTGTGTTCTTCCTTCTTGTGGTTTATTCTTCCTTATGTCGCACTAATCTGGCCATCTTCTGCTGATCAATCAAAGGACTGAAGTGTGTCTAGCTTCAGGTACCATACCCGTACGACTACTAGGGTGCCACAAAATGGTACACTGCAGTTCATTTTGTTCCTTTACCATGAAAGAGCATGCGCTCGTTGTGGTGGTTGTGATTTTCATCAACAATCTCCTTCTGTCTGTGTGAGTACCTCTCCCGTAACTTCTTGTTCACCACCTTCTGAATCTGCACATATAGCATGATCAAAAATGAAACGTTACATGTATTTTATTTTGGGGGCCTGTACTTTAAAGTTGTATCATTGTCTGCTCATGAGGTCCCTCAAGTGAGTGTGTTTTTGAGGTGTCACCTTGATGATGTTGTACTGGCTGAAGACGCCTCCGGCGTTGCCGCCATCACGGTGCTCTCTGATGGTGCTCTGCAGCTGATGACACATTAAAGAGAAGACAACAAAGCTATTTACATATTAAAAAGGGGGATGTGTGGTACAAAAAAACATGCTAATGAAATGCAAAATATTTTCTTTGTGTCTGAGCACCCTTGTGTTTTCCTTTAGAGAAAAGTGAAATGTAATTTTAATTTATAATTAAAAGGCAACACTCTTAAGTTAAAAGAGTCCTTTCAAAAGACTCTGACAATTAATGGTGCTGGTATTAATGAACAAAATAAAAAAATTATATTTCCTACTACCCATACTATCCAAGATGTTTACTTTTTTGCGACATGAATGCAAAATGATTTTGAGTGACTGCAATGTGACAGTGGTATATTATATGGAGCGAGTTCCTGCATGACTGGGAGTCTAGGACCCAATGCACAAAGCAGGGCCCATAAAGGCATGGTTGGAAGACTTTGTATAACTCCCAAGTCAATCACCACAATAAAAATGACCACACCAGTTAATAGTTAGCCTACCTTCTACTACTATTATTACTCGTTCTTCTTCTTTGTATTTTCAGGCAATCTGGATGCCCTGTGGCACCATGCTGCCCCTCAAAGGTCAGTCTTGGTACTACAATACAATGCTGTGTGCTATGCTGGTCATCTCAAGTACATCACACACTATAAGAGCAGTAAGTACATACACACCATGTGTGTATGTTCTGTCACATTTTAAAAATTGGTTATCGTTAATTGAATAAAGGATGAATGAGTAGATATTTAAATTTCAGCCTATGTTTTTTTTTTTCCTCATTTAAATGAGACGAAGTATATTACTGATCTCTTCAATAAAACACTGATTTGACAATGGTAAAGGCCTGGTATCAGAGAGTGCAGAAATACTTCACAGCAGTCAGAATATTAAGGTTTCATTTATGTCTGACTGTGCTCATTAGTGTTAGAATCATTCACACTGATATCTGCTGTCTGCTTCTATTACTGCTTTCATTGACAGGTATTTGAGCAGCTACAACAATATGAAGTGTCATCAGATACTGAAAAAAATGTTCAGTGTGATTGACTATATGGATGAACATGTGCAAAAACGCACACACATGCACATAAATGTTGGTGTTACTGTAGGTTCAGTTGCATTTTTATGTGCCAAGGTGTGTCTGTGTGCCTACTTCTTCCTCCACCGACTGGAACTCCTTGTCGTCAGGGGCCAGGTCGATCAGCACAGTGCCTTGGCTGGAGCAGTGGAACGTCAGGTATGGGTTGGCACCTGCAAACACAGCATAGGTCCCATTATAATGATAGAGTAACCGCATACTGGATTATTTGGACCGCAGGAATTTTAATTTGGACCAAGGAACTTTTGACCATAGGAAATAGTGTCTAAATTTAATTCCAAGGTCTGTGATCGAGTGGCCACCCAGAGTCAACTGGGATAGGTTCCAGCTCACCCATGACCCTGAATAAGATGAGTGGCAGAAAATGGATGGATACACAATTCCAAGGTTATTTATCAGGGCCGGTAGACAAAATGGGACAAAGGAATTTTAGTAGGAACGGCATGTAACAATAACTACGTAACGTCCTAGCCTAGGTGGTAATGTGGAACATGCCTTTATCACTTCAGGAACCTTCTCGACAGTCAAATGAGCCTCTGTACAAATTGTCTCACCTTGCTGACCGCCCAGCAACCGCTCGATACCCTTGATGAGTTTGTGTCTGTGTCCGTAGGCGTTGATCCCGATCTCCTTGAGCTCCTCGTGGCCCATGTCTGCCAGCACATCCAATGATATCTGCTCGGACAACAGAACATAACTCCTGTCACTTTTCTGATAAACCTTATTTGAACATGTATAAAGCTATATAAAAACCAACAAAACATAAATGTATGTTAGAATACTACAGAGAATTCCAACAGACATCTTCATTCATGATGTTTTTATTTTCATGAAAGCATAAATATGGCATTATCGCTCAGCCTAGTGGCAAAGTAGAAAATGATAGTTTGGGTGTTTTATTCATAAATCATTTTTCAACAAAAACTAAAAGTAAACTATGGCTTAGATTTGACATGGTCCTAAAAAGAGCTAAAAAAAGAACCATGCAAGTGGAATGCTTAATCTTCTCTAGTTAAAAAATGACAAAGGATGACAATACAGTCAGGTATAAAGAAAGGTCTGAGTGCAAAGAGTTCTTGTGTCACATATGTATTTTTTTATGTGCTATAACCATATTAATGTTAGGGCGAGACGAGAGTTATGAGCGAACGAACAAGCCAACAATTTATTTTGTTCAAAACCAGTGGGCACGCAACAACAAGAACTCATTTGAAGCAAGCAGTAGATAATTGGCTAGGTAATTGGAGTCCTACCGCAGAGGCAACGGCTGACAAATATTCATGAGAATCAGTCCAACACGGCGCGCAGAAAAGGTCTATGAATGCACGGCGGTCATGGAGCAACTGATCAAAGCGATAGCAGTGAAGTTTGCAAGTTTGTTCAGCGGCGGGGAGACGAGGGAACTCTCCAATTTAAATTGTAACCCTAATTTACCCTCGTCTGGGTTGCTGTCATCGATGTTTGCGGGCCGAAAGCGGCAGCCTGAATGCACAAAGATGCGTTGAGAGAAACTCAAGAAGAAAGTCAGTCTGATACAGAGACAGCAGTCTTTAAATGAAGTTTGGATCATATTTCGAAAAAAAATTAGTGGGTTCATCAGGATAGACACCTAACTGTAAGTAAACCTTTATTGTAGAAGGTGCCATATATAGAAGATGTTTTTGTATATTGTTTGAGGACCTTTGTTGCTACTTGCTGATTTGATTGAACAGTTTTGGTCTTCAACAGAGGAGGACCTGACTGAATGTCTAATGCAGCTGGTTGTGTTGCATGCCCAGTCAAGTGTGATAAGCACAAAAACAGAAGGACAAGCATACTGATCAACAAACTGGACTTAAAAATAGAAGAAAACATGCAGTTGGCTTTTCCACTCTTCTGGGAAGGCAATTTACAAGATTTGTGTCATGAGTATGTCTGTGGGAATTTTGGGCCATTCATTCAGAAGATTTTTGTGATGGTTTGTGGCCTTCACTCAAGTTCTTCCATACCAAACTCATCCAAGAATGCCTTGATGGTCAATGCAAAAAAAGGACTTTGCTGAAATAGTTGATGGCGATGGAACCATAAAACCACCCCCCAAAAAATACAGTATCTTGGTAAGTTATTCACTTTCATGGTGTAGTTGGCCACTTGACTTCTGTGCAGGCAGCGTGGGTTCACTTCCCACTCAGTTATGCTGTGAATAATAAAAATAATAATAATACGTTTTATTGAGAGACGCCTTTCATGTCACCCAAGGGCATCTTACAAAGTATGGGAATGGTTGTCTGTCTCTAACTGTATATGTGCCCTGTGATTGGTTGGTGACCCGTGCGGGCTGTCGGCACAAGGGGTTAGGGTTCCAGCTCCCTGCGACCCTGAAAAGGGTGAGTGCTGTAAAAATGGATTGATGGATCTTCGTGAAATGCATCAAGATTTTACCTGAATTCTATTGATTCAATCAGGGATTCTCAAAGTGTGGTATGTGGGCTTTCTCTCGTGGTATAAGAAAGGATCACTGAATTAAGTGATCAAACTGTATGTACATAATGTTACAGTGATCTAAACATTTTTAAAATCCAGTACAGTTTATTTGCTAAATATAGTTCACTTGTATTTACCGGTAACTTTTAAGTATAATACATTTGCATTCAATCTTGAAGAACTGTTTGTTTTCAAAGATTTAATTAGGTACAATTTTGATCTAACTCGTGTTTTAATGAAACATTACTGAAGTACAGTTTTATTATTTTAATACATTTAAGTTAATGTCCAAAATTAGCTTAATGTTGCAGTGGCTTACAATAACATTACAATTACCTTGTTTTTGATGAACACTTAAGACTACTATGCAACTGAATTTTAATGTAAGTCATGAGGGTGGTACTTGGAGAGAAGTATTTTTTTTAGGTGGTACTCAGTGTACAAAGCTTGAGAACCACTGGATTAAATCAGAGCCATGCAACCCTAGACTTTGCTTCTGTATAGCATAAACAAGCTCCTTATTTCCCATTTCAACCAACCACAACAAGTGGTTTAAAAGCATATGAAATGAAATTATAAAATTGTTTCCTGAATGGACTGGTTGTTTATGTTGCAAAATATTCTTTTCTCTCCACATACAGACAACACTTTCCTCCAGCTCACCACTTGGAATATCAATGCAGACTTGCTTCCCTTTAGGGGAATTAGGAGAAACACACAGGCTGCATATTGCAGCCACTCCTGACTTCAGTGCTTGGACTTCAGCCAGCTGTCACTTTCAATTTGTCTTTCTGCCTCTCTCTGTCTGTTTGCTTCCTCTTCTCTCTCTCTCTCTCTCTCTCGCCATCTCCCTGCTGTCTTCGGATGTTGACTATGCCACACTTTTTTTCTGCTCTTTGCCACTCCCTCCCTCGACCAATTCTTCACGTATTCCTTTCACCTTGATCTTCTATGAGAAGCAAAAGTGGTGTGTACCTGTTCTCTCTGGAAGATCTCTCGGAGGTGTTCAAGTCCCAGACTCTTTAAGAACTGGTTGATGGTCATGTCCAGTAGAGCTAGAAAAAGTGGGGAAGTGTCAGTAAAGGTCGGTACACACAAAAACAATCGGCCTATTTTTGGGCCGATTCTGCCCCTTCCAAACTAAGCATCTCAAACGTTTCAGGGCTGTGAATTTTTTTTTAATTTTTGCATAGTTTTTCCACACACGGCCATATAACTTTGAATAGGGTTTATCTTTCCTTAATAAATGAAATCAATTTAAAAACAGCACTTTAAGTTCACTTGGGTTATATTTGGCTGATATTTACATTTGTTTGATGGTCTTAAACATTAAAGTGGGGAAACTGGACAGAAAAAATTGAATTCGAGAAGGGGGCTAATACTTTTTCACAGCACTGTATGTCTTATAAGATTATCCTATCAGATTGTCCTTAGATGTGATGTATGTTGAGTGGATTCGTCCCGATTTTAAGGTCCGAAACAGGTCGGGGCCGACAATCTTAAATAATGAAAGTTTTCAATATTTACGAACAAAACTTTTCTGTTTGTGGGGAACGCAGACTTCTGGTGACGAATGGAACGGGATGTAGCCAATCAAAGAAGCACCCAAGGCTGAAGAACACGGAAAAACACGTAAATGAAAAAATGATCTTACCCGATGTTATTTTATGTAAAAAAGTGGGTCTTTGTGTGTGTACAAGGCTTAACACGATAGAGTGGATGCATTCAAAAGCCCCCAAACTGAACCTGTGTGTTTTTGTATACATACTCTCTCCTTCTTTCTTGTCCGAGCCAGATGCTCCGTCTGCCGTCCCAGTGGCGCCGCCCACCGTGATGTCCCCGAGGGGCGTGCTCAAGTTGTCGATGCTGCTGGCGGCTGACAGGCAAGACGACGGCGACGGTGATGGAGAGATGACCACGCCCCCTGTGGCGCCTGCCGTAACCACACTGGCACTCACCTGGAAGTGGGAATTGCAGGATTTGGGTGGAGGAAATGACAAAAGAATAATATTAATATTAATTAATAATATTTTTCCATACCTACTTCCATATAGACTAAAACAGCTTTGCTCAGCTGCTTCCGCTATTCCTTTACATTTCACTTATTTAAATGCAATTCTAGGCAGCAAATTTCACAGTTTTTGATTTGTATAAACAAGTTTCCATCAACAGTAACTGCAATAGTTTTTGTATTCAACATTGTGCATTCAACATTAGTTAGACAGAAAAGACAAAAATATGTGTCGTTTTCACCTCTTTTGAACATGAACAAAACCCTACACTGTGTGTAAGCCACTCATCAGTAGAGGAGAAAATCAGTTGACTTTTTCAGGTTTAGCGGGCTAACAAGAGAAAATGTCAAATCCTATCTATCTCATGAAACCTGGATCAGATATCATATAAAATCAACAGGGATCATGTTTTGTTAAAGTACAGTTTGAAGACCCTGGCAGATTGCTGACAAGGAACACGCACCACCGGATTGCCATGGCAAGTCAAATATAATGTAAAATCAATATGGTTCTTGCTTTGGTATTTGAAAGTGTTCACCCCTGATCAAAGATAACACTAACCACAGTGGCCTGTGGTTTCAGACAGCTGGGCAGGGCGTCTGGTGGCATGGCATCTATCAGCAATGCTCTGATGTCATCGGCCTGTAACAGACATTCATTTCATTCAAATGGCATCTTTACTATGAACACCAACTATCTACCTACCTACCTACCTAAACCACCCACCCACCCACCCAACCAACCATCGACCCACCAAAAATAGCACCTTTCCACCAAGTGACACAGTTCAGTTTGCTTTGGTATAGTTTGGCACATTATACACATAATCTGGTTTGTGTTTTCCCATTGTCCTGTTAAGGTGGGATGGTGATTGCTTCCTCAGCTATCTAAATACCCCACCAATGCAGTAAAGGACAATAATGGAAATTACCCAGCATTTTGTGTTCCTTCTTCTTGACATGTGCCTTTTTATTACAAGAGGAAGACAAGGTCTGAGAGAGATTTGTGTTCCTTTTGTTCATCCGCCAGTTTTTATTTCGCTTGTCCTCACTAGGGACATGGGTAAGATGTAGCTTATCCCAGCTGACTTTGGGCAAGAGGCGGGTTAAATCCTGGACTGGTTATCTACCAAACGTGGGGCATGCGTTCTTTGTATTCCATTGAAATTGTTGCATAATTTTCTGTAAACTAATAAAAGATTGCTGTGTCTCCATGTTTGCGATGTACAAGGTGCGCCAGAAAAGGACTCGTGTCACAAAAGATGTACTGGACTTCAACCCAAACTACACGTTTTCCCTTCAATGTGGGGCCAGAGGATCAACTAGCACCGCGACAAAGAGATCCTTCATTCAGTGCGCTAGAAGAGGCGAGAATTGCGGCAGGATAACTTTCTACCAATGCCCTGAGTATCTGACAGTTCCTTGCCGAGAAGGCCATTGCCGTGCTTGAGCAACCTCACTACTCACCTGACTTGGCTCTGTGGGATTTTTTCCTCTTACGCAGGCTCAAGGGGGTCATCAATATTCGTTTTGATGAAGTTTGGATTTTAAATATATGTTTTGTGACACCAGTCCTGTTCTTTTTCTGACACATGTATGTATGTATCCTAGCATTGAAGTCAGTAACCCAACAAAGGAGTGGCAAAATGTGGTAAAGTACAGATAGCAAAACTGTATTGCTGGGTGGAAAAAGGGCTTAAGCAAGCGTTTTGTACTGTTGCCAAGTCCAGCGGTGTCTGTCCCTCCTGGTTCTTCATGGTGGGATCAGCTCCATGAGCCAAAAGCAGAGCGCAGAGCTGCGTCCGGCCTTTCTGCGCCGCCTCGTGGAGCGGCGTAAATGCCCATTTGTCGGTGGCATTTACGCATGTGTTGTACTTGATGAGAAGGGCAGCTATGTCCACATGCTGGACGTGATGAAGGACAAAGATGGAGAAGACAGACAAGATTAGAAGCACAGGAAATAAAACCGATGGGGGGGAGTAAAGAAGGAAATAAAGTATCTAAAAATACATTTCAAATCATCTTTCTCCATTGAAATTAATAGAAATGCATTGCTGTTTTAACAAGTCACTTAACACTATTGTACTGAATTAAAAAACAAATACAAATATTCTAATACAATAGAATGTGAATAACATAACTTTAAATGTAAAGAATTAAAACTGTTTTTCACTTAAAAGTTTAACATTTTATTAACATTAGATATTAACATTTTGTGGCCTGGCATCTTTGGCTATGTCTCGTCATCACAGTTGAAGACTTGCTATGGGATGTATCCTTTAGCTGCTATCATTTCGGCAAAAGTTTTGAGGTACACATCTGCGCTTGCTGCCTCACCAAGATGACTGCGTGAATGCTGGTCCTCCTTTTTATTCTCAAACCAGCCACGACTGCTTTTAAACAAATCGTCAGTACCTCAAGTGCCCGCGGTCTGCTCTAGTAAATCAGCGAAATGGCTCGTGGCCCATTTACACAGATTAGACTCTCCGTCACAGTATCTCCCGTGAGGCTGCTTCTCCGTCAACCACACAAACAGCAGCTTCTCCATCTTTTCATGGACCTCTGTCTGCAGCTTAGAAATTATTTTAACATGCTTGGCTGGAGCGATATTTTTTTTTGATTTCTGTTTCAGTATAGTACCTACTTTAAAAGTGCTACACGTACTGGTTAGCAAAGTCCACTACACGCACACCTCGCTCAAATTGCTCTGTGACTTCATGCTTTAATTTCAATGACCATCACTGGCTTCTTCTCACTCATGTTCTTAGGACCCATAGTTAAAATAAGGAATTTGCCAACTCCAATTTTTGCTCGTAACTCAAGAAAGAAAGTTGGCCAAGTGAGTTTGGCCATGTTCCAAAAACACGTAAATTGAGGCACTCATAAATCTAGTGCCACTGTAATATAGTCAGTGAAGAAGAGCACGTGTGCTGCTATAAAATCAAAGCAACACAATGTCCTTTTCTCCAGAGCAGGTATCTTGTGAATTATTAACCTCATCATAATCATTCTTTTCATGCCTCTCATTTTTTCCTTTTATTGTTCTTCTATCTTGTTCTTCCCATTCTGCGGTGACATCTTGGTGCCAACTACACAATGTAGCCTGCCTCTAAGGAGCAGCAAGAGATGCTAAATCGAATGTTTGTGTGACTCTTCTAGAACACAGAGATTTCCATCTGTTCATCCAACATGTGTTTCATGACTTTTATCAGGTCAACACTGTTGAGGTCCCCAGGAAGAAAAATGAAATTTTTCCCTTTCCTTGGCTCTGTGCTGTAATGAATTTGAGTAGTTTTAAAGATGTGTTGTCGTGCGTCTTACCCCGTATGAAGCAGCATTGTGCAATGGTATCAGACCTCCTTTGTCCTGCGCATTCACGTCGGCTCCATGCTCCAATAGATATTCTGCCACCTCCAGGTTGTTGTAGCCAGCTAGACGGCACAGCGGGAGTAAGAGAAAGAAAGTTAGGTAAATAGTAGAAACTAGGGCTAAGAAAAACGTATTCGCTAATTGAAGTAATTCTCCAATTCCAATGAAACAACGAATCCTGAATCAGAATTTTCACATTTCAATGGAAACAGATTAAATTGTGCATGTTATTCTGATAGGGGCTGCAATGAAGTGAAGTCGTCTGGCCATGTCCTTCCTACTTTCACCGCCATTTTGAGTTACTGCGCACACGCAGTTGTACAGCAGCCACTGTAGCCGGTTTATGGATGCACGTAGCTGTCCCCCGAGACGAGAATCTCAGCGGAACGACGCGTCTGATGAGGTGGAGCTGTACGAATGTTCATGGAAGACTGCGACCACGGCATAATGAATTGTATAAAGTTATGCAAGATTCATTAACCATACCGTGGCAGATTGACAACAGCTTCTACTAACTAGTAGTTTAGCTAACTAGCTGAAGCCAGCAGATGTTCTCAGCCAGCCAGCATGGATTTACTAATTTTACTGAGCCGAGACCAGCGCAAAACAGACCAAGACGAAGCGGCGAGGGATCATGGCGTTTTGGCAACTTCTTGTTCCAGAGGAAAAATGCGCTCTTTTACGTTGTTGTGACTAAATCTGGGACCCCAAAAATCTGGAACCAGGGCTTAAACCGGGGGCTATAGATAGTTTTCAAATAATCAAAAAAATGTTTCATTTGTTGGACAATTATTTCGGAATAGTTCAAGGAGTAAGAATCTGTTTTCTAATTTGTTATTCATTTGTCAATGTTAATGCAAACAGCGAATAGGGATTTAAACAGCGAGTTTGACCTCCAGTAGAATCATGAAGTAGCAACATAAAGTTAGGTCATAAGCAAGGTGGAAACAATAGAAACATTGTCTGCTGCGGCACGAACGCTACGACAAACAGACAGAAAATAATATGCTACTACGCCAAAATTTGTACTGTAACATGCTCAATTAAATTGTCTGCCTGGTATAGTGCTAATAGACATTAAAAAATGCAGAAACATTTTTCTAGCAGAAACTCATTATAGCCTTGGGGCTTGTCTGCAGGCTTCTTTCCCCACAACCTCTCATGTGGGTTTATTTAAAATTTTAATGGCCAACACCTAATTGTTGAGTTCACTTTGTTTTAGTGAAACTTACCTTGTTAGGAGTTAATATGAATCTGCAATCTGTGCACAACTGGGCAGGCACAACACAGAATGATCCCGACAGATTATTTGGACAACGGTCTGATATTTTACGGATTTAAATGTGTTACCTCTGACTACTCAGTCATATTAACGCAGCGATAATAATACTGTAATAATAATAACGACAACAACTATGGCAAGTTGACCTACATCCATGCAGACCTCCACTATGGTCACTTCTCAAGGCTTTTTTACTCTGCTCCATACGACACTGGATGGAAATAGGTGTTTAGAACATTCAGAAAAAGATTCTCCTATCCCATTAGGTTAATATTTAATATTGCACACAATGGAGTTCTTTCTACCTCTATAATTAACAATGCACCTGTAAGCTCTGCATAACATGGATAATATACCGCTATTTGTGAAATTAGAACAGGTTTACAAGGGTTATAGTGAGAAACAGCCTGAAATCGCTGAAGGAGACTGAGCTCAGCTGTGCTCGCCCAAATTAAAAACTGATCTTGTCACACATGAAATTGCGAATAAGCTAAAACCTAATCGGGCCAACACCTTCAGATTTGAAATGATAAGAACATAGCAAGCAAAGAGATAAAAAGTAAATCCAGCTATCCGATTTCAAGGTAAGCTTCTAGGAAACTAAAGAGCAAGAAAATGCAGCGCCCATGTTGCCTCATATGCTTCGAGCGCAGCATGTTTTAGTGAACACTGCTGATTTTATTAGCCCAGCATGCATGAAATATGGATTTACACGTGTTTGTGCCTCTGAGGCATTGTAGCAAAGTGGTGCCTCTCAAGACGACTTGGAAATTATACACTGATTGTCTGTGTGTGTCTCTCAGCGTGTGCATTATTTCTGCTAAAAGGTTTATGCAAGCCCCAAGGACATCGCTATCACTACCTTAGAGCACAAAATCACCAGCCACACATTAGGTACACATGTATAATGTGATCCAATACAAGGGCCGTATCAAAAAAATCTGCCGTTACAAAGACATTAAGTTTTGACACTGTCAGAGCGCTATTAATTTAACAATATGTTTCTTATTGTCATTTGCACTTAATCGTAAGTTGTTTCTAATATTATGGTTCATTTTTGTTGTGGCCAGTGCGTATACAGTAGATTTTAACCATGGCAATAAGCAAATATTCACCGATCAAAATCGATATTTTGAGCATGCTTAACTATGCTCAACTCAACACCGAGCAAAACACCGAGGTTAAAAGACGCTTCATTGGAGGCTGACTAAAGTGTCTGTTACCTGCGAGGTGCAGAGGGGTGGAGTTTCGTCCCTGCGTGTCCCGACAGTTGATGTTGTCTGGGCTGCATAACTTCTGCACTCTGGCCAGGCAGCCTTTCTTGGCCGCATCCAGCAAGGCCGCATCTCCTCGCAGGAGGTCCTGGATGTCCGTGTCACCGTCCTTCACCAGGTCCAGGGGAGTGTTTCCATCTCTATTCTTTTTGCTGGGGTCTGCGCCGTGCTGTGGACAGAATACAAAAACAAAATGAGAAAATGTATGCCTAAATTAGGCAAGCAATAACATAAGGATGAAGCTCATCCACAATAGAGAGGACAGAAGGCACCACATCATCCGTAGATGGTGTGAGCAGATATTTCTTTCACTCAAATGTCCCCTATGTGACACTTTTAATGTATCATTTATATGTACACTTTGAAATCTGATCATTAAATCTGATGTTATGGGACTACTTCTTCTGGGATCCATGTCTAGCTGCAAAATGTTAGTAGATGAATACGTTTTTATTTTAGTATTTGTTACAATGTTTTTGTCCCACTTTTCTATGGTCTCTTTTATGCTAATTTAGCACTCACTAATATTGATTCCCTGACCAGGGAACCTATGAAGAGGCACATTTAAAAAGCAGTCAGGGACGCCACTATGGATTTCACAATTAAGGGTGTCTGAGAAGAAAAACATTCAGGATTCATTTTAGAGAGGGAAGAAAGAAAAAAAAAAAAAAAAAAGAACTGCATGAACCAATATAATTCTTAATGGACAGTTTCTGTGTGACACTATGGCAACAAATGTATAATTAGATAGATAGCTAGATATGTTTAGGACTCATGATAATTATACTGTTGACCCCAGAATTAAACTGGCATTATCCATTCATTTAAAACACCCCAAATCAGACTCAGTGGACCAGGGAGACTGCTGACTGACGATCAATCAATTAATCGCCACTTTTTTCACAATTTGTCCTTGGAGGTCTGCACTCTACTGACTGCTTGTCCATTATGGTGGCTTCTGTGATTTGATTTCGAGACATGGAAAACAAGATTTCAGGATTCTGGGACTTTTCCAAGTTTTTCATAGCTGTGACATCACCGAATGTGTTGGGCATTTTCCAAGAGTGGACTTGTGGTAATGCAAGTGGAAGCAGCAGCTTTATTCTGACAAAAACCTCTACACAAAAAAGAACATGCGAAAATCACAACAAACAGAAGAGACAAAGGAAAACCCACTGCTGAACTCAGAAAGAAAGAACATCCAGAGTCAGAGCGGATTAACACACAAGCACTGGTAGCGTGAGTATGTGCGTACCCTGGTGCTCCGGGGAAACGAGGCAGCTGATGTGTCTGTAAAAATGTCATTTAGAAAGTAGAATTAATGTGGTAAAGTGCCAACACACTGGACCACAAAGCTAACATGAGATTATACGCATTCCTGAGGACATGTGCCCCGCGAGACCATATAAAGGTGTAACGTTTATCAATTATTTTATTTTATTAATTACCTTAGTAAAAATATTTGTTTTATTTATTTTCTTTGTATATTTGGAAATCTTTTTTTTTTTTTATAGGAATGTCATTTTAACTAATGTGGATGGTTTATATTTGTGTGGTTACATTTCACCAAGAACATCAAGTTCAAGGACAATGAAGCAATTCCAAAACAACAACTCTTGAGGCACAACATTTGCTCACAGTCTATGTGCCCATGTGCACCCTGCTTGAATTCACTTGCTCTAATAATAATTTATGCAGCTCCATATGGCAACATTGCAGTGGTGTTTTAAGCTTGTCTGGAGGTGATTATGAAAGCAACAACAAAAAACACATTTGGATGAGAAACTGCACACTTGTTTGCATTACTCATTCAGACTGATATGGCTGCCAGGAATTACACAACTGCTGGCCCTAACTTAATCAGAGAGCAGAAGCCAAAAAGTGTGCCATTTGAAAAAAAACAAACACATTCTACAAATAAATCTTTACATTGATTAAAAGTCAGGAATCACACAATATATCCCCAAAATGCAACAGAAACTGTGATGCATTTAACTGATGACGTTCTCCCCATAGTTGTATGGGTTTTGTCGCTTTCCTCCCACAATAATAAAAATGGAAGTTGGGTTAATTCAAGACTCAAAGCAATGTTTTTATTTGTATGAAAAGCACGTTATAAATACAGTTTGATTGACTGACAGTGTAACCCCACCTCTCATTCAAAGTCAGCTTAGATAACAGCTCAACCGTGACCAGAAACAAGAAAAAGGGTTGAAATTGGATGTATAGATGGATGGCCTAGATCCAATTTTGTTGTGTCTGTTTAATCAAGTGCTGCAAACTCAACATCTCTGCGCTTACATTTACTCTTTAGTCAATAGATTCTCTGTGATTGGCTGGTGACCAGTCCAAGGTGTACCCTACCTCTTGCCCAGTCATCTGGGATAAGCTCCAGCTCATCCGCGACCCTAATGACAGCAAGTGCAATGAAAATGGAGGGATGGGACAAATCCATGTGTTTTGCTGCCAACACTGCCATAACGCATATCCAAGCTGGGCCACATGAGAGAAAAAAATTGGGTCACCCTATCCATCTAATGTAAATGTAGGAAAAATGGCTTAAATCCTAATCATCATGTAACTGAAGGTGAGTTTAGTGTGTTAAGTTTGAATCTACCTTAAGCAGCAGTTTGCAGATTTCATATTTGCCCTTGGCAGCAGCTTCATGCAGCGGTGAGAACTTCCACAGGTCGGCCACGTTGACTGAGGCGCCGTGCCTGACCAGCAGTTCGGCCACCTCATAGTGACCGTACGAGCAGGCGTTATGGAGGGGAACTAGACCGCTGCCAAAAAGAGAGACATTATTGAGCTTAGCTTAATTTACAGCTATGATCTCATTCGTAGCAATTGTTAAAGTAACGTTTATTTTTATGACTTAGCGTCAGACCCTTTGTCCTTGGCATGCACGTCGGCCCCGTGGTGCAGCAGGTACTCCACCACCTGCACTCTGTTGTAGCCAGCAGCAAAGTGAAGAGGGGTGGAGTGTCGTCCCTCCAGATCTCTGCAGTTCACGTTCTGAGCCGTGCACAGTGACTGCAGGGAGAGCAGGAAAACAAGACTCATTTCATCTTTTTAATACTAAACTTAAGAGTTTCGTTATGGAATAATTTTTATCTCATTGACAAAAAAAAAATATGCTGCAGTTCAACTGTACAGCAAATACTAGTGACAAGCTCAAATCTATGTGATAGAAAATGGGGAGTTGGGGGGGGGAGAAATCAAGTCGTTATTTTCTGCCCAGAATAGTTAGTACTTGTCTCGAAGACAAGAAACGTTGATGGTTTAATCACTGTGACCCCAGTTGCCAGCCACACAATTACAAATTAGACTTTTTGTCTCATTCCCTAGAAAAAGAAGTGCCTAATTTAACATCAAAGTAGACAAACAGTACAAATGGAAATTAAGTCAAGCACACAAAAGAGAGTTACTTTGTTCCACAACCAAACCATCAAGATGGAAAATTATGTCCATGAAATTAAACATTGTGAAAGGGCAGAAGGTTTTATACTCAGCTTTTAAGTATAAATTAAAGGACAGCATCAAAAGCACGGCGCCCTGCTGTTTATGGAAAAAAACACTTTTTCTTCTTATATATTTTCGATTGATTTAAATATCAACTTGGTAAGTGGTTGTGACAATTCCCTTTTTGTAACCATTACATTCGATTCTATCTGAAAAGAAAACATCTTACACATAATCTTATTCATTAATCAGACATCGCTAACCCTGGCTGGCAGCGGTTTTACAGATGATAAGAAAGTAAAGTAGAAAGACACAAATTGAAAATAAGGTGATAAGATGTTACTGATATTTTGTTAGAATTGAATTGATTTTGGGATTTCAGCCAAAATCATAACCCTGGGCTTTTACAGACCAACTAATTCAATTGAATTTGCAAATGACACTATCTGCAACTAAACACAAACTGAGTAACCTTAACCTTGACAGTGTCCAGGTCCCCCGCTTTAGCGGCTTCCAGAAGTCTGTAGTCCACATCTGAGTTTCTGACCGGGACATTTTCTACAAAGATGAACAGAAAACAATTATTTGCACACACTTGTAAAATGTCACTAAATCTACACCATATCTTCTTATAAAGAATGTAGGTATGGAGAGTGCATCTATTTTTCTTGAGTCTGTTGACACTGATTCTGAAAAGAAACCAAAGGTCACAACTAGATTCTCAAAACCAAAATGTATCCCATGAGGAATCCTCCAATTATTTATAATAAATGTATATGATGTACAAAAAGAATTATGTTTCGATCATGACAAAAACGTAACTGTCTTTTGACCGACAATGAATTTATAGCAAAAATGCATAACTTCCCCAATATATATATATATCCCCCAAAAATACACAATTTCCTAGTGTTAGAACAGACAACTGTCCTTCAAATTATCTAAAATTTTAACGACATGGCCAAAAGTAAGTTACATGCTAGTTTAATGTTTTACTCAACCCCCCCCCCACCCCCCTCTACACCCACACCTGCCCACCCCCCCGCCCACACCCCATCGCGGTGTCGTGTCACAGGCGCCATATGCATATTGAACATTTGATTGTTCAGCGTTGTGAAACCAATTAGAAAATCTATATTGGTTTGAATATGTTGATGGAATTTGTATACTTTATTTTTTACCATGAATCCTACTTAATTAATTGTTGGCTCCGGACATGTAGCTGCCCAGATTTTCATATTTAAAACAATGAACCCTGCATGTTTTTGTACCAACACAAAATCTGCAGTAGACTAGTAGGTAGAACTTATTATCTCCTGAGGTTTTTGTTTGTCTCGTGGCAATAATGACCTTCAAGTTTATCTTCTATTGGACTTGGGCATGGCATGTCAACAAAAGCACAACCTCACCAGCATACCATTGAGTATCTGCTGAACAGCCTCATTTCCCATCTGAGCAGCGGTGAAGCCCTGCAGCGACACCAGTGAGGCGTCTGCCCCGTATCCTAGCAACAGCCGGCAGGTCTGCAGATGGCCTGCCAGCGCAGCACGGTGCAATGCCGTCTGACCCAGTGTGTCCAGAGCGTTCACCTGCAAAAACCTCCGTGTTATGATTTGTGTAAAACCTTCATGAACATCCTTAGACATCTTAGCAAAACAGTCAGCACTAATGAAGCAAAATTAACATTTGTTGGATATTTTGTGCTACATTTACCAGCATTAGACATTAAATGCTCCTATTTGAATCTATGAATTTAATTACATTCATGTACACACACACGCACACACACACAAAACTTCAGAATTGGGTTAAATAGAGAAAAATAAGTGTTTAAATAAGTAGAACTGTATGAGAAAAGGAGAAATATGATATTAGAAACTGGTACATTTAAGAATTAGGATTATCATAGGGGACTTAATGTTCAATACCTCACAAAAGTGAGCACACACGTAAGCAACCATTTTATCATCTTACGTCATTATACTTATATTGTCGTCAATCTCAAACTTGCATTTGTTTGAGAGGAGTCTGTGTACAGCGAGTACAGCAGTATAGATTCACTATCCACTGAGAATCATTCAATCCCCAGGCATCATTTTCTAATGGCCTCCCCTGAATAAAGCTCATTCTGCAGTGTTGGTGAATGACAAAGCTGACGGCCACGACTAAACAATTCATATGCTGCAGAAATGTAACTAAACAACAAAATAAAAATAATTCTAATACTCATTTTAAATGTCTTCAGATTGGCAGAAGTCAGAGTCTTACCGACTCAATAAAAAGGGGGAAGTGAATAAAAGAGTAATAAAATAAACAGATCCATTAATAAAAATGTACCTTGGCGCCATGTTTCTGTAGCACCTCCATAATGTCATTATGAGCTCGCTCTGCAGCCACATGGAGAGGTGTCATGAAACTACGAGAGGGGAAAAGTAAGAAGAATGTTTCTTACTGTTGTCGGAGCAACAACCATATTCAAAATAACATAATGAGTTATATATCGTGCATTTCTTTTCACAAATTAGAACAGTTCCCAGTTGCCTTAATAAAATGTCTGTGACCTGCCCAAGGATCAAGAATTGTACCACACCTAAGGTGCTTGTGGTTTTTTGAGCCAAAGGTATTATTGGAAGTTTTTGCCAGTGTTGCAGGTTGCTATTTTCCTCGTTCTACTTCCTTTACACACATAAACGCATAACAGTTGGAATGGCACTGTTCAGGTATCTAGTAAACACCAGAGACCTGGTAGATAAAGACTTATAACATTTGACTATATATGTATATTTTATCCACAGCAACATCAACAAATTAATTATTTGTTTGTAATTGTACAGAACTCACTCTTTATTCTTCTCATTGACATTGGCTCCCTTTCTCAGTAACAATTCTGTCACCTGTTTCCTCTTGGGGTGTGGCGATGCTACGGCACAATGCTGAAAACACACACCAGCACTCACACACGCTAACATCCCTGCAGTGGTGTAAAGATCATCTCGTGCAGTGCAATCGTTGCGTGTCTTACTAGCGCCGTCTCATGTGTGTGAGGGTGTTTGAAGTTGATGATCTCTAGCGCCAGGCTCCTCTTCGCTTTGGCCATGTCAGCTTCCCGAGCGGCTTGAAGCAGCGAATGGCCCTTAAACTCATCTACACACGCACGCACACACAAGTAAATGTCAACATGTCAGCAGAAAAAAAAACTGTGAAGGTTTTCTTGTAACTCCGAGCAACTTTTGAGTTCATCTGAATTGTTTCTTGCAATGCGGACTGCAGAGGGCTGCAAAATAGTGTAACACTACATAACAGAACATCAGAAAAAAAATATGAGTTCAAACAAAACCATAACACTATATTTTTGGATTGCAATGATCCTGCAGGGTACCAATATTTCACAAACATAACTTCAAAGTTTTGTGCAAGAGCAAACAACAAGAGCAGAAACAAGTCGTCATCCCCACGGGCCTAAAACATTCCAAATATATTATTGCGCATAAGCACTCCAACAGACATAAAATGGAGTTAAGCTAAGGTTAAACCACACAACCGATCAGTAAAGTGAGGCGATGATTGACAGGTTAATGCATCAAAATAATCATTAGCTATAGCTGCTTGTTGCCAAGGAAACATTAATAACACAATATTAACATAAGGTGGATGAGAATAAGAATTACTTGATTGTAAAGATTTCTTTCGTTTAAAATTGCTTGTCAATGGATTGCATCATCACAAGAGCAACACTTGGCTGCAATCAGCAGAGGCGTGGCTGATTACATTTTTGTAAAAAGAAAAAAAAACTAGAAATATTCTTCAGAATAAATAATCTATGTTGAAAAAAAATTCTGAATATGTTCTTCCTTCTAAAATTAATAGAAAATGTAAAAGTATAACTGATTCATTAATTTCAAGTCGTACAAGGAAATTAAGTCCAAATGACTAGAGTCTGACTGTTGCAACTAGTACTGTATGTTAAAAGAAATTAAAAAAAAACAGAAAAAGGATGTAGCACAGAAATTAACAAACTACAAGTCACAAATACATACACAGGGATGGTGAAATGTAAAAATGTTAGTCAATTAGTCACCCGACCAATGTAACTGACCCATTAAGACAAAATATGTCACATAAATTCGCATTTAGTCTCTAAACTGATTAAAATTTGATTGGCTTAAAAAACAAAATAAGAACTCAAATGATTTAGCTGGAGTCTGTTATTGCACATTCAATTAATACTTTTTATACTCTATATACCATAGTTTTATTTAGCTTTTTATATTGATGTTATTATTTGTCTTTGTAGCACACTCACATGAGAGTCTCTCCTTGAGCTCAGGAGTTGGCGCCATGTCCACGGAGCTCTTGCTGTGGCAGTTGAGCAGGGTGGGGTCAGCACCGTGGCTCAGCAGCAGGGAGCAAACCTCAATGCGGTTTTTGGACGCCGCCTCGTGCAGCGGGGTGAACTGCCACAAGTCCATGGCGTTTACACTGGCCCCGTGCTGCAAGACAGGTGGAGGAATGTGACCTTGTGTGAATGTGAGATTTTGTAAATATACAGTATATCTGGGGGGTTTTGGGTCCATATGCAGGATGGTTACTTGAACGTGTGTTCATGTCACCTTTAGCAGCAGCTCTGTAACTTCATAGTGTCCATAGGAGCAGGCATTATGTAGTGGCACCAGACCACTGAAACACACAAAACGACTGCTTCAACAAAGTACAAATGAATGGTTGTACACGAGGACACTAATGCATTCCAAAAGGCATCCTTTTATTGTTTATATGTATTTGTACCATGATGATGATGGAGATGTTTGACAACATGATGTTCCATAACACAGCAATTCTGCCACACATACTGTACATTGAAATTTACAGATATAACAATATTAATTTAAGTGAAAAGCACCATGAGGGGATAATGTGTGAATGATGCATGTACTTTTAGTATTTGTAATACAATCAATCATTCAGGAAAGTAAATATAGCAATGGGCAAAACATTTCTTGAAAATTAGTTGAATAATTAGAGTAACAGGAAGGAATTAAGGGCTTTTAGGCTCTATGACTTTTAGCATAGCTAACCAAATGTGTCTGCGTAATAACATCAGGTCTTAAAATTAACATCTGACCATTATCATTAAAGAGCTGCAAAGTTTGTGCAAGCGCTGAAGTCACACTGAGACCGATACTAGCGGTAACACAACATAAGATGTGTCATGGCTGGTCAACCAATATTACAGAACAGGAAACTTGAGGTTGCTCTTAAAATGACAGAGAAGTCATTCACTTTATTCTAAGCTTGTCTACCATCTGCATGGCTGTGACACTGATATTCTAAAGGTAACATTTTTAGATATTGTTGTTTAAAATATTTTTGGCCCACAGTCGCTCAAAATAGAAACTTGGAGGACTTACGGTGATGAATTATCCCTATACACTCCCCTCCAAAAGTATTGGAACAGCAAGGTCAATTCCTTTGTTTTTGTTGTATAGTGAAGACATTTGGGTTTCAGATCAAAAGATGAATATGAGACAAAAGTTCAGAATTGCAGCTTTTATGTCATGGTATTTAGATCTAGATGTGTTAAACAACTCAGGACAGGCACCTTTTGTTTAAACCCAGGACTTGACCTTGCCGTTCCAGTACTTTTGGTGGGGACTGTATGGAGTAGCAGTTCTGAGGAGCGGGGTTCAATCCCCGGCCCCGCCTGTGTGGAGTTTGCATTTTCTGCCCTTGCCTGCGTGGGTTTTCTCCGGGCACTCCGGTTTCCTCCCACATCCCAAAAACATGCATGGTAGGTTAATTGACAACTCTAAATTGTCCATAGGTGTGAATGTGAGTGCGAATGGCTGTTTGTTTGTATGTGCCTGCGATTGGCTGGCAACCAGTTCAGGGTGTACCCCGACTCCTGCCCGATGATAGCTGGGATAGCCTCCAGCACGCCCGCGACCCTAGTGAGGAGAAGCGGCTCAGAAAATGGATGGATGGATGTATGGAGTAGATACTGTCCTTTCAGTATGACCAATTGCACAGAGGAAAAACAAGTTTTATATTTTTTGAGTTTCTTCAATTTGAATGTAGCTCATTCCGCTGCTTTGTTGGACTTGTATACACAGTACTGGACATACCCCTTGTCCTTGGCGTGAACGTCTGCTCCGTGCTGTAGTAACAGCTGAACTATCCTCACCCTGTTGTATCCTGCTGCCAGGTGGAGCGGAGTGGACTGGAGAGGCACAAAGAGAGGGCAAGGTGAGCAGGAGAAGGGAGTTAGAAACATACAAGGATATTTTGTAAATAAGTTGCTCATGTTCACTGACATCTGTGCATTGCTGCACGAAGGCTAAGAATCCTGATTTTGGGAGTATCACTCAGTCAGATGTTTCTCATGTCAAAATTCTGCAGTCAGGAAGTTATTATTCCATACCTGAACCAGACTGCAGCGAGAAAGAATAGACTTCCGTCATAAAAGTGAAAAGTAAAGCTGCAGTAATAAATGCTTTAAGAGGCCATGGAAATGAGACGCTTCAGCTCGCTGTGCATTGTCTGACTAAAAGTCATTCTTCCCTAAAGCAGGACAACTACCGGAAACACTGAAATAAAAATAAAAAAATCCCAGGATTCATTCAAAGTAGGTAGTGATGAAAATAATCACATAAAACAAATTTTATAGCTACCCTAAGACTAAAATTCTGGGTGACATTAAAAGCACTACACCATTGATTATACCTTGCTTCGATTATTAAATTGATAATCCTATTAATCCGTAATATCCTACACACAATGTTCCAGGTAGTTGACATTATTGTTCTATAGTGGAACACAGTGGAACCTTAAGTCAAACGCCCCTTAAGTTGTACAATTCAGAATCAACTGATCAACATGCCTGTCGCTACTGTCCAATGCACAATGTCAGCATACCTCATTGAGACCTCAGTTCAGCAAACATCCAAGAAAATCCGTTTTACTTGTTCTTTGCCTTTTTGGGATCAGCGACAACAAGTATTATATAAAATGTGAAAGGAGAAGAATAAACACGGTAAAGTTGAGGTTGACTGTTTCATTGTTTTCACATTTTGCTATCAAGTTCACATTCTTATTGTATTGTTTTATACTAGTGTGACAGTAAGAATATATTTTATATTTTTTTGAAATGGTGACTAATTTTTGCTTTATGCCTTCATCATTGCAACTTTTTGTTTTTATGATATACTTTTAAAGCTGCAGTGCGAAGCTTCTGTCGTCCCGTAGGCTGGAATTCTGCATTATAACAACAGAGGTGTCACTTTAACATGACGTAGCGCCTTTCGCCTCCCCACTGTGTGATTCTACAACATGATTCTGTTTTGAAGGACAGCAGGAGGGGGGAAAAAGATGGGATTCTTCAGTAGACGTAGAGTAATTATTGTTTGATTATTTTCTGCTACAGAAATACAAAATAATATGTTTGTATGAGAGGTGCCACAGCGCAGCCACATAGATGATGCCACCACAGAGACCAGAATGGAGTACACTACTTGGCGAGACAAAGCAGAACATAATGTCAGCTATGGAAATTGTGGTAACTATCCATCCTGTGTTCTTTCAAATTAAAAAGATTAAAAATTAGGGATACACCAATACCGATAAGAGTATTGGTATTGTCATCGAAACTTTACCGTGCCGTGAAAAAGTACTGGCCCCCTTCTCAAAGTCTTATATTTCTGCATAGTTTCCCCACTTTAATGTTTAAAATGATCAAACTAATCAGACAAATATAACCCAAGTGAACTTAAAATGTTGTCTTTAAATGGTGATTTCATTTATTAAGGAAAAAAAACTATTCAACTTCTAAAGAATTGGAGGCATCCCTTACCTCAGTTAAGGTCAGTGTATAAGGAAGAGACTGGGCAAAAAATGACATCCATGGCAGAGTTCACACCAGTAAGTCAACTGAAGTTTTTGGAGAGGCCTAGTCAAACTCCAGAATTTAATCCAACTGAAATGCACTGGCATAACCTTAAAAAGGCTGTTCATGCGCGAAAACCCTCGTTTTTGCTGGAGTCAAACAATTCTGCGAGCAAGAGTCGGCGAGATGTGAAAGACTCATTGCCAGTTATAGAAAACGCTTGATTTCAGTTGCTGCTGCTAAGGATGTCCCAACCAGTTATTAGGTTTAGGGGGCCATTACTTTTCACACAGGGCCAGGTTACTTTGAATAGCTTTTTTCCTTAAAAAATCATTTAAAAACAACATTTTAAGTTTACTTGAGTTATATTTGTCTTATATTTATGTATGATATTTGTAAATGTAAACCCGGATTACGACAATAAAGCCAAATGCAAATTATGCTCTGCAAAATGGATGATGAACTCTGCTCAGGCAGCGACAGAGGCGGCCATCCCGCGAGTTCCAGCATTATGAACTTGGTATTGGAAAGTACTCAAATCTAAGTACTTGTACTCACGAAAAAAGCCGTATCAGTACATCCCCACTAGATCAAGATGTACAACAACACTGGATGGGAACTTGGCCATTTTTGTCAGAACATGGTCCAGGTGGACATTTTACATTTTGCTGACTTAATATT
Source organism: Phyllopteryx taeniolatus (assembly GCF_024500385.1). NCBI lineage: Eukaryota > Metazoa > Chordata > Actinopteri > Syngnathiformes > Syngnathidae > Phyllopteryx > Phyllopteryx taeniolatus. The sequence goes on along the minus strand of NC_084516.1, from coordinate 9,106,399 downwards.
GACCAATATTTAGACAAAATCTTGAAACATGCATCATGTTTAGTGACTGCACGCTGTAAGGCAGAGCTGGGCAAAGGCCTTTTTGTACGAGATGTGACAGCAGCATTTGGAAGAAGCAGGGCATGTTAGTCATCATCCTCATTGTAAATGCAGTGTCATTGCGTGTGCATGTGCGCACGCCTTCCTGCCCATGTCCTTGTTGGTACACTAACCATGTACAAATGCGTGTAAAGATTGAATCAGATTCTGAGTGAGTACCGGTACATCTTTCCGTGTTAGCTACCAGCAACACGCATGTACTGTTGGATCATGGCCATGTCAGAATGACTAGTTTAAGCTCATCATACTTGTGCTCATAGTGGTTATTTAATAAAGGAAAAAGGCAAATTGAAAGGCAACATTGTGACCGTGTGTGTGTTTAGTTTATCCATCCATCCATCCATTTTCTGAGCAGCTTCTCCTCACTAGGGTCGCGGGCGTGCTGGAGCCTATCCCAGCCATCATCAGGCAGGAGGCGGGGTACACCCTGAACTGGTTGCCAGCCAATCGCAGGGCACATACAAACAAACAACCATTCGCACTCGCATTCACACCTACGGGCAATTTAGAGTTGTCAATTACCCAACTATGCATGTTTTTGGGATGTGGGAGGAAACTGGAGTGCCTGGAGAAAACCCACGCAGGCACGGGGAGAACATGCAAACTCCACACAGGCGGGGCCGGGGATTGAACCCCGGACCTCAGAACTGTGAGGCAGACGCTCTAACCAGTCGTCCACCATGCCGCCGTGCTTAGTTTATATAAGCACAATATCTCTGCCACCACAACAATGCAGATGGAAAAGTTAAGGTCAGCTCAATCTGTTAACACAATTTCTTTGCATGATGAGACCACATAATGTGCTCTCATCCTTCAATAACATGTAACAACATCCTGGGAGGGATTTATGGAACAAGTGGACAGAAAATAAAATATGCTAAGAAAATCTGGATGACAGATGATATGGGAGAACAAGCCTGAATGTAAATTACTTTTGAATAGATATTTGAATATTTACAGACGACATTTTCTACTGGTGCTTGCATTATGTGCATGTTGTGTGGCGGGGAGAAATGCTACATTGTCTATGGAGAATGAAATGTCTGAGGTACAGTAAAATGCTAAGCTTCAACTACCCTAAATGGCATACTGCACCTCTGCAATGACCTGGTGGCTACATTTCAAATACACACATCATGAGACTGCAAGTGAACAAAGGCAATACAAAGGACCCTGCTACTTTGTTGTTCCTAATCATCTAAAAGCTTTCGCGCAAGCAGTCAGGGGTGAAGGAAGGCAAGCACATATAGTGAGGGAAATAAAGGCGGCAGGGAAACGATGTGAACGATAAGCTTCAGCCAAATTGAAAAGACAAATTTTTCATTCTGCCTTTCTGCGCAAAACTATCCATTTGCTGTCCCTCTACAGAAACGTGCATGTAGCCATAGTGATGACTCACACAAGCAAAGAAGTACAATAATTCCAAGAGAGCAACTGAAAATGGCAGTTATCGAAAATATAAATGACAAACAATTACAGTGTTACTTCCTGCTTTGTTGTGCCACTGCATTGTTCTGCCACTCCCTCGCCATTCGCTCTGTTAAATGTACCTGTCAAGATGTTCTCATGACAACAATGACTGCTAGCTGTCAGAACAATGCAACATGATGTTAATTGGAGGGTGAAAAATCACTGGGACAATTTTTTTTGCGTTTAAGTGTGTGTATAATACATCACGTGTGATGACAGCAACCTATCCAAAGTAAAAGAAACAAAACCATTAGACTACATATAGTCTTGAATGAAAAACTAAAATTGCCCAGGAAATAAAGATAATCAAATTTAAATTTCTGCCATGAAAGGAATGTATGGAAGTGATTTAAAAAAAATAAAATAAAATAAATGTATTATTGAAAACAAACTAACTGTCATAGAGAGTTTTCACTACCTGCACACTCAATGCAGCCAACAGCTGGACGAAAACATGACAACACTGAGGTTTGTCATCTTGTGACAAACTACCAGCTTCAACTACATCAATTTCTCCTTCAATTACAACATGCCAAATGGTTTTGTACTTGAGAGATTCCATTTGTCACTGACAGTTTATTACTCATATTCAGCCACCTGAACTGTTAGATATTGCAGAGTACATTTAAAAACCAAAATGTTTACCCAAACCACAAAATTTCATTGAAAGAAAAAACACTAACTTAATGATAACATAAAATGCAAAAGGCCATACATTGATGGGCTGATGGAAATTAGCATCGATTTTAATTATAAGCCTTTAAACAACTGCTACTTTTACACAAATGGAGCTGCATTGACTGATTTTCCATTTATTAATATGTATATGTACATATATATATATTAACAGAGCTCGATCTAATTATTAAAAAACACATGATAATGTTAAGAATGTGCAAATCCTGTGTCTAAACAGCATATAGGCTATATGACAGTATAACAGGGGCATGAAAATAAACTATACTGTATACATCAATTTATAAGATTTTGAATTAGGATCCTTCACTGCCCAATATTATAAATTACTAAAAATACTACGAATTTGAAGCTTCATGTTCAGTTATGATTCCACAGCCTTTACTGATATTTTAGATTTTTGCCATTGTTTCAGTGTCAGTATTTAGGTACTTATGCAGGTATGGTATCAAAGTCAAAATGTTGGTATTGTGACAACATTAGCTTAGACCAAATTTCAGGTTCAATTCAACCAGAATGTCAGAAATGAATCATATCTGGGTTGCTGTGGCGTCCCTTTTTTCTTACTTCCAGCCTTCTAGCTTGGACGACATCTATTTTTCAAACCCTTTTCCATAGAATGATTGACAGACAAAGAGCTTTTTGATTAGGAAAAAAAGGACAGTCAATAGGCATGGTGCTCTCTGGAAGATAATGTAAGCTCTCATAATAAACTTTTAAACATGTCTTCAATCACCATGTTTTTCACTTTGTCTACCTGGCTGTCAATCATCTGGCACAAAGACACTTCGCTAAAACAAGATCACTAATTGCCAAGAGATATTTAATTTTAAACATGGGATGTGTTTGCTGAAAAATAAATATAATATGAAAAGAGTCTACCAGTGTTATGTTTTTTAAAAGGAAAACAAATATTGTACAATACAAATATTAATGACAATGTGTGCGTGTCCACGCCAGTGACTATTCAGTCAAAAAGCATATTTCCAGAAGAAGCAATGAGTGCATGTGTATCTGTGAATTCAAGAGGCAACTCCATAATACTCTCTACTCAGCTGTGTTAATAATATCCTCACTTATAGGCCCTCAATCACATGAGTGCACACACTCACATATTCACACACGTACATGATATTGATGGTACAATAGCTCAATGCAGCTCTAACCTTTACAGGAATGAGAGAAATAATATAGCATAAATAGGACATAAAGAGTTTTTCTATAAGAGCTTCCAGGGCATATCTCTGGTTCATTAATGCTGCTTATTTGTGTGTTTGTCGACATGATGGAGATGATTGTGTTTGAAGGAGTGTGACGAGACTTGGAGCCAGGACTTGAAGCCTCATAACAAATTCAATTATCAATTATAATGGCTAAAAAGTTCAACGTGAGATCAGGTTGTAAATTGTTATGCTTGTGTATAATCTTGTGTATTTTGTCACGTGCAGTATAAATGTGCAATTTTAATAAAACTTCACATAGTTTTAATACAAGTTAGCTCTTTATTTCTCCCGCAGTGGAGGCTTTTATCAAGATCTAAATCATAGTCATTCCTTTTAATGTTTTTCAGCTGACAGATATTTAAGCCTCAACTCTTGTTTTGTTTATTTGGGGAAATGCCCCAAATGACACACCACTCGATATAAGCACAAAGACCTCAAAAAACAGTGGACAAAATTCCACCACTGCACCGAAGATGAAGACGCACTGCCCAATTTTATGTCAAACTTTTTAATTCTCCAAAATCAAATTTATATGTAATAAAACATGAGCGTGTGTGTGTATCTACAGTAGAGTACTAGCTGCAACTAATGTGTGGGGAGCTGAGAATGACAAGTGTCATCAACAATGTATCTATAGACATTAAGGAGGATTTTCTCCATTAATCCATGTTAGCAGTGGAAAGTAATCCCCATCAAGACAATTTTATCCCTAAAACCATAATAAGGATAAAATTGCACTGGCGTGAAAATATATTCCATCTAGCATGCATGGCTGCTTTTAGTCGGAGCAATTTAAAAAGCAATGGAAATGACGCACGAGGTCATTTTAGAACAAGCTTGGACTGGATAGATATGCTGGATATGTTTTCAGTAGTCTATTTCAGCACCATTAGGTTTCATTTTACCTAGTGATCCCTTTTGTTTGTGTTTTGAATTTCGGAGGAAATTTTATGGACCTAATACCTGCACTTCCCAAAGGATGATGGCCAGAGATACTCTCACACAATTAAGGGTACGACAGTGATATCATGCAAGTGGGCTGCAGATGAGCATTATGAAGAACTCTAAAGTACCTGTAATTATAGGAGACAGCTCCTTGGGGCTGTTATGGCATCAATATGACATTCACCAAGAGAAAACGACCCCTCTGACTGGTTTGGGTTTCTTTTCGTTTTTCCAACAAGGTTCAATGCAACGAAATCAAGAAGGCTTTGCAAGGCAACCAATCAGATCAGACTAAGGGTGTTTTCACATTAGCAGTCCTTAGTCCGTTTTAATCCAAGTCTTGCTCGTTTGCTCGTGGTTTGTCTGGTCGGATGTGAAGTTGTGAACACACTAATGAAACGCAAGTGCAGACCAAATTACCAGGATGTCTCAGCCCTGTTAAATACAAACTCTAGTGTGGTCAGCTCTCGTGAGAAAGCTCCACCTTATATCCAGTCTAACTGGAAAACAGATGCATGTTATAACCACGGAACAACTTGAAAACTGAACTCACTGTAACAGGCAGTGCAAAAAGAAATAACTAAGGATTGACAAAAATTTACTGATTCATTGATTGTTAAGAATTCTGTCAATTGAAGACTCTAAATTGCCCGTAGGTGTGAATGTGAGTGTGAATGGTGGTCTGTTTCTATGTGCCCTGCGATTGGCTGGCGACCCGTTCAGGGTGTAACCCGCCTCTCGCCCGAAGATAGCTGGGATAGGCTCCAGCACACCCGCGACCCTAGGGAGGATAAGCAGTATGGAAAATTGATGGATGGATGGTGAGGAATTCATTCCTGATTAATCGTGTCTTGAAGCAATTAAGGGTAAATGAAGGGCACTACTTTAGTGCAACCAGCAAAGGCGCTACCTATTCACTCTGAACTAGGTTGTGGTCTGCTGAAAAACACAACATCACCTATGAGCAGTTGAACTATGTCAACGCAGAACTTCCCTGTGGCATCATTCTGCGCAATACAACACTGGGATCGAAACAGGAGTTCAGGATATACAGAGAAATCTATCAGAATCAGAATCATCTTTATTTGCCAAGATTTATTTATCTGTCCATCTGTCTGACTGTCCCTTTATCTGTCTGTCTATCTATCTATCTAACTATTCATTCATTCTTGTCTTAGTGCCTCTGCCAAGTCTCTAAACGCCACTGGTTAACAGTTTTAGTGAAAGGTTAATGTTGATGAGGGTTCAGAAGCTATTAAGTATAAAAGGTATGCGAGACCAAAAGAGGGTCCTCAAACTTGTGCTGGTCATTGGCTTGGGAGTTTCAAGCTGGGAAAACTTTAAGAAGAAAATCAGTCCTCAGTTCCTTGTGGTTGGAATTATTTTCTCAATTTAGTGTCTAATTATCCCCTCATTTCAGGTGCGCTTGTGTGTGTTCCACAGTTGTGATTGTCTGACCCTGCCCTAAAGTGACCCGCCTTGCCTCAATCATCGCCACCTGTTTCGTTTCAGTTCAGCTATATATATTAACTTTCACAGATATGATTGATTCATTAATCAAGATATAATTCAAATGATTCAGGTATAAAATTGTAATTAAAGCTACCTAATGGGACATCCCACATGATTTGTTGTTCTTGCATAGCAACATACAGGCTTCTTGGACTCATGTTCTGTAACACAATGTTACGTTGTTGTTTTTGTTTGAACTAAAGTTCTGGACAGTGTTCATGTTCAAATGTGCTGATGAATCAATTTTAATAAGGCTATGTTTTGTTTCTTGCTCATTCCAGTCATTTAATGTATATACTGGAGTGACAAAGGCAGACATGAGATGACCCATCCATCCATCCATCCATTTTCTGAGCCACTTATCCTCACAAGGGTCGACCCATGTACTACATATTTTATAAGTAAAAAAAAAAAAAATAAAAAAAAAAAAAAAAAGTGGGGGGGAGTGGGATTCTGTAAAATGTTGGGTAGAGAATGGGATTCATCGCTGTGGGAGGGAGCAGGATTTTTTTTAACACTGGAGATTGGGAGGGAGGGATCAATCTCTACGGGAGTGAGAGTGAGTGGAATTTTATTTTTTTTTTTTTAAACACTCGAAATTGTGAGGCAGTGGGATCAATCGCTGCGGGAAAGGGGGTGGGGGGTTAAAGACTCACTCAGGATTGGGATCAATCTCTGTGGGAGTAGGAGGGCACGTAAATCAAGATCCACTCCTGTAAGCCTCTACTGTAGACTCTAAATTGTCCATAGGTGTAAATGGTATGCTGGCGACCAGTCCAGGATGTCCCCAGCGTTTTGCCCAAAATCATTTTAGATAGGCTCCAGCTCGCCTTCATTCAACAGGTTAAGTGGTAGAAAATGAGTCACTAAATTTCTGATGATGCCTGGCAACCAAAAAGGCTGCCAAAGTTTACTGGTGATTGGAGGATTTGATACAACCAAGGCCTGCAGCTGCCAATGTGAGCATTTGCAGCAATTACCAATAAGCAATGTACATAAGGTGGCTGTCCGAGTCACCCTAATGACTTTCCTTCTGCTGCTTCACTGTGTTTTCGTTGTGTGTGGCAAAGATTTGTTCTTACCTTGCGGCCGTCACTTGCATGGCAGTTGACGTTAAGCGGTGTAAGCAGAGCCATTAGCTTCTCCTCGTTCCCACTCCTGCGAATGTACATGAGCACACATTAGGGAGCATCCGCCACCATAGAGGATTAGTGCTGTACCCTAGCGGGAGAGCACGGACGGGTGTGGGGGGGAACAATGAGATAAGAAGCCTGAAGGAATGAAGGGAAGAATTTTCATTTGCAGACTGACATGATTTGTGTGCGTGTGTGTTTTAGTGTGAAACTGACAGCAAAAAAAGCCTGCTCCAGAAGACAAGCCTAGAAGAATTGAAGATTATCTTCATGTTTCTGATGGGTTTCCTGGTTTGAGGGTTTACTGCCCTGGCATTAGATAACCAGAGAGAAGAGTTGCCATGGCAGCGACCAACTGAACTAGGATTACTTAGACAGCTATGAAAGAAGACGCTGTCAGAAGGAAAGAAAATAACTGTTGGCTCACTCTATTAACCTTATCATTTTTTTGTCCTTACCCTACTGCCTTGGCTTTGTCTTTATAATCTCAAAACCAATTCTCACTCCTCCTGCTTACCTCCACCTTTCCACGCAGCATTATTTGCTGTAATTTTCAATCTCTCTTCTCTTATCCTCGCCAGACAAAATCTATTATTCTAGCTTCTTCCTTCTTCTGCCAAATTACAACATCCTATCGCCCCCACAACATGAGCTGTTATATTTATCTGGAATATCCGATTCAACATTTATTCTAAATTTATCATACTGGTCATCCTGTTTTATTTAACCAAATATTACATGATCACATCATCAATGAGAAAATGAATGCAGCTATTTGGTGTGGATTTTAATAGCAGATTGTATCCCTGAAGCGATACTTCATGTACATACAGTAAATACACTATACTGTTATTCTATTAAAATGATGCGGCATTGTAAAGTTACGTTTATCAATGTTCCTATAAAGTAAATATATGACGTACATTTTTCAGATCAAGTTTTAAGTGTTTAAGCCATTATGCATTCTTATATGCTAATAAATTACAGAGGAAGTGAGACAAATCAGCCTGACTTGACTGTGTCAGTTAATTAACCCGAACCATTTTATAGGTTGCCACTTATACTTCCAAGCTTCTGTGCAGTGATGATACATGGGCCCCCCAAAAAAGAGTTACTCTGAAAAACTTAAAAATGTTTAGGGAGGCCAATTAGTGGCTCAGCTGTTGGAATGACACACTGAAACAACCTGTGGACCCCATAATACAGTGCTCAGTCACACACACTGGGATAGTGATGTACAAATTGAACAAACATGTAAGCATGTACATACGTACACATAAACTTAAAGCCCACACGCATTAACCGCAACAATAGCAAAATGAAAATGGTAGCCGTAACTAAATATAAATGGATTTTCTATAGAAGGGTTATAAAAAAATATATATATCAGGAATTCTGCATTGCGTTGTCAAGATCCAAATATTTTGACATTTTGCTTCTTCTGGATATAATGATGAAAAGGCATTGCTTTTTGTAGCCCAACAGAATTACTGGAAAAAAAAATGAAACTGGCCTTGACAAACATGAAATACCCTTTACTTAATATTTTGTACAACAACCTTTTGATGTAATCACTGCAATCTAACACCTTGAACTGCCTTGGGTTTCAAGTATGCCTTCTCAAGACTGCGTGTTTTAGGTCCTTCCAAAGACCAATAGCATTTAGATTAGGGTTCACTGAACTACCCTTCAGAATAGTCGAATGTTTTGATGAGCAATTCTTGTGTGTTTTGGGTCATTATCCTGTTGGAAGACCAGTGACCTGCCACTGAGGCCAAGGTTTCTGACACTGGGCAGGAAATTTAATTCCAGAATGCCTTATACCCTACACAGATTCAAGACATCCTGTGCTGGATGTAGCAAAGCACCCCTACAACAAAAAAAGCTTCCTCCATGTTTCACAGTAGGTGCGGTCTTTTCTTTGCATTATTCATTTTCTCAGAAGCTATGCGGCAAGCCAATATGCATTTTGGCAAATTCCAGTTTCGATGGTTTTAAGTTTTTTTCCGTGTCCATGGTGGGTTTTCTTTCTTAATGGAAGGGTACCAACAATTTTGTCTGTGTTTGTAACAACAACATGACACAGAATAAAAATTTGTTGTTGAAGATTTTCTTTTTTCTTTTATTTACTTTTAGAAATTGATGCAGGGCTCCCTTTTTCTTTCCTAAAACAACATTTGCTTCCAATTGGGTGACAACTGGAATCCTGTCAAGGGGCGACTCCCTTTACTTCAAGGGTGTGAGACGACCAATGTCAGCTGCACGCAAATATGTAAATCAAACATTATAAAATTATAAACCCTCATCTCATCAATTTAACAAGATTGATTGTTCTTCCTCATATTTACTTGATTGTTTCTGACTAAATGTGATGTGCATCTGAAACTATAGCTTATAAAGAAATGTTAGGTTCACGCTAAAAAAAAAAAAAAAGTTGAAATATTACAAGAAGAAGAAGAAAATAATATTTGGGTTGAAAATGCAATGCTATATTTTAGTATAGGTTTTGTCACGTCAACACTATCATGAATATGAAGTTTTATGTGATTGTACACGTTTGTGTCTGTTGCTGAGAAAGATCTACATATACAGAATCAACATTTTTGGTGGGTTTGTTCCATCATCAACCGCCTTTAAAAAATATTAAATGATATTACCGCTAAATATATGGCACGTCTCCAGGGTGAACAAAGGCTATTGGTCTAGACTGTTGCATTCACGTTACTGTGGAAATTTTCTCAACTTGTTAAAAGACTATTTTTTGTTACATTCCAAATTTTGTCTTTTCACACAATTGTACTTTTCAGTGTGGCTCTAAATATCCTTTGTATTAGAGAAAGCATGCCACTCTGACAATGTTAAAACAACAAGCGTTCACATAAGAGTAAGGTAATAAATGAAGAGAATAGAACAGTGTAGCAAAGGAAGGGATACAGGGGAAAAAGTGGAGAAAGGCAATAAGATAAGAGAAAAGAGGAAGCCATAAAAAGAAGCTAATGGTGGACAAGGAGAAAAGGGAGGATACAAGATGGGGGACAAACAACCGAACAGTGGGGAAGAAAGTATGAGTCGGATGAAGGGATGTGAGGGTGGGCGGCAAAGACTCAAAGAGAGGAGAGGAGATGCATGATGGATGCCATAAAGTTGGAGGAAGCAGGAGGCAGCGGAGGGGAAGAAGAGGAGGTGGAGGAGTAAAAATAAAAACAAAAGAGCTTTGGTACTCACCTCGCTGCCTCCAGCAGTTCATCCTTCTTGTATTCACCTAGATGGTTACAGAAGATCATGGTGTCAGTGAACTGGTTCCAAACACAGAAATGCGTGTGATCATGCTAAGAACACGCACACAAAGACACAGACACACGGACACACACAAAGAGGAAGGATCTATCTATCTCTTGAGAGAAGGTGCTCTCTCAATTCCCCCTTGCTCTCTGTTACTTCCACATTCCCGCTTAGTGCGCACCCCTCTGGCTCCGGTTGCCGTGCCGATGTGTTGCCGGCAGCGACCACAGCGCATTCATTGTTTAGGCGAGGAGCAGTCGACTGACACACGCTCTGCCTCTATCCGTCTGTGTGTCCATCCATCCCTCGCGTCCCCCTTGGTCATTGGTATCGCTAACCGTCCTCCATCGCTCCCCATCATCCCCCTCACACGCGCAGTCTCCCTGCTTTTTGTCTCAACCCCCTCGTGGGCTCCGGAGGCGCTGTTACCGTCAGGAAACACAACAGAGATAAACAAACCCCTCCCCCTACCTCCCTTACCGTCTCTCCAGCTCGCACTCCCTCACAGCCATGCACTCCCCCCCACCCCAGCCTCCCTTCTGACAGTCATAACATAATCGACATCCCATATGTGCTTTGTGCAAGGGAATCTGCAGCATCACTTGCTTAATCTGTGTGTGAACCAAACGGCTCTCCCGTTGTGGTTGACTATTGTAATATGCATTGTCAGCAATTAGAAAGGAATTGATACTATTAGCCTTGGGTGTGGTAGAGCATCAAAATGTATCTCAAAGATTTCTAATACTTCTCTGTCTGTTTTTAC
>NC_084516.1:9082776-9087776 GCF_024500385.1 Phyllopteryx taeniolatus | reverse complement strand
CAGTACAAAATAGAAAATGTTAACTGTGGATAAACAAGCACGGCTAAAACAAGGATATAATATTGCTGTCCTGAGTGAGGCATACACAGAAGTGTCAGGCAAACAAAACACACAGGAGACCCAAACAGACCACAGTTAGCTTGTTCGGCCAGGTCTAGTCTGCACAACCAAATGACACTTGACAGTCTCTCCTAAACCTATGAAAGGAGCAATACTGGATTTACTTGGTATATGCTTGATATGACTTAGAGCGGCTGTGCCACTACAGTAAAAAAAAATTCGCCTTTTCATCTGAAAATGTCTTCAACATACACAATACAGTGACATAATAGCAGATTTAGCCAATAATCATTAGCGCACTAATTTTAAGCCTGCGTTTGATTTTAGATGATAATTCAATTTGCTTTCACTTTTTCATTTTGGTGTGCACAAAAGTAGTCTGTGCTTTTCCCTCCCGTTTTTATTTAGTTCATTAATCAAATTCTATCTGCCTACTGCAGAGTGGCCGCATGCCTTCACTAAATCGCACGGTGTTGTGGAGCCGAGCATCCATGTGGAAAACTAGGCAATTTCAGCTGTAGGAAATGTGCTAAAACGGGGACCAACCTCAGAAGTGCATCACATCTACACACAGTGTATATACATAAATATGTAGCTTCTCTTCCCAGGAATTTCAGCTCATCTTATATTAGAAAGCAACAAATCAGAATAATGTATTGATCCTGAGGTGTGAGCGCCTGAGAGAGTCTGAGCAGAAAACAAGGTCCAACTCATTCATCACAAGAGACTAATCGAATAGCAGTCACACTGGTAATCAATGAGCGTGTCACTGATTAGGTGAAGAAGGATGTACACTTTGGCTTTTAGAGGATGCAGGAATTCACTGAATCTGGTCCGCAAAGGTGAACACTTGGCTTTTGTTACCATTGCTGTTATCGGACGGACGATTTCAGAGTGGTTACCCTTTATCTTGATGACATCCTCTCCCTTCTGCCTCTTTAGTATATTATTCACACACCTCAAGTCTCAAGAATACGTTTAGACAACAACAACCAGGTTTTTTGTCCTTTTTAATATGTCATGCACACGAAACACACACAAAACGACTGGAAAACTCACTCAGTATCGGTTTTGCTGCTTCTCAACTTTACAGTACTGATAATAAACAACAATAGAAAGTACCCGTTCTGATTTGCCTGCTATTTTGCTCTTCAATGTTGGCTAATATCCACTATAGCGCGGTTCCAACCAGACCAATGTGTTAAGTGTCCCGTACCACTCAATCACTTATTTTGGTGTTTTGTGACATCATGTGGTAGCTTAATGGTTAGCATGGTGTTCCCGTCTGTCTCGTCTTAGCCTCAGTCCTTCGTTGTTATGATACTTTTCTATAAGGGTAGTTTATTGACTGTCATGGAGGCAATGACTAGTGACGTATGCTGCACTGACAATGGACGTGAAGCGCACGTTAGCCATGGCGGCTCGGCATTGTATTTAGCCTCATTAGCTGTAGCTCGTAGGTACCTGGGGCAGGTGCCTCAAAATAGCACACAATAAGCGTTCCACCCATGAACAGCGGAAAGCAGTGAAGTTGGGCAACAACAAGGACGCTCCCTTTGGGCTAGTAGCCGCTAGCATGATGAAGGAAAAGGCATGTGGTTCCCATAATTCATCACAACATGCAAATTTGAATTATTACAGTAAAAAAAAACTTTCATTGTTGTTATTAATGTGCGTTTGTGTCACCATTAGTTTCGTCAATGCATGTGTTATTTAACATTCATGCTTAGTTCACATTTATAGTTGATTGATGGCACTGTCATTATCAAACCGTTAGTGTAGGGTGTGTGTAACAAACTGACCTCCCTGTCAAATCAACTTGATATTCAGCAGTGCTCTATAGGGCATTGCTTGGTAATAGTGAATTATTCTTTACTCACACTCGTACACGCCGAACGTCACTATGTTCAACACGTGACATGTTATGTATGTGTGACCTGTTATTTCGGTAGTTTTATTTCAAACGCAGATTTCCCCCAATACAGTTTTTTTTAGCCCAGATACAGATTTACAATTTGAAGTAGAATTTCACCTTGAGTGTTAAACAATTTTTTAGTTTAAAAACATGTTTAAAAAAGTGTTCATGATGCATCTCCACTGGTGACAATCGTAGCAAATGTACACTTTGCTGGAGAAGCGCAAGTCATTATCTTGAGCAGCACAACTGCTACAACTGTGCCTCGGTCCCCCGATATTAGAAGCAATCCTCTTACAGTCAAAGGCTTTCATTGTTAACAATAAATGTCGCTTTCAAAAACTTTTACAAGGAAAAAGAACAGTTTTTAATGCACTTTTGTTTGAAAACGATATTCTTTAAATGCCCCCTCTATAACGCGTATGCCAGTAAAGCATCTACATTCCAATTCCTCTGCATCGCAATAATCCAAAAACTCTCACTTCTTAGCCCTGAGTGCCATACAGATGCGAATGGCGTCCAAATTCCTATCCGTCTGGCTCATGAAGTATTCATTACAGCCCATTAGTTTGCATAGCAATTCAAAAAACAAGACCTGACCTTTCTAATGATGCCAGTTACTCGCCTGTGCCCTGGTGAAAAATAAATGTTCACTTTTTAATCACAGAGAAAATATGCACATCGCTCAGAGGCTACTACTGCTTTGAAGGGTTAAGTAAGTCACAAAATCCCAAATAAACATTAGAACTTGGTTATCCTGCTTATTCTAGTTGTTTTTCTGTCTGGCAAAACAGAATAACTGTTGTTGAGGCATGATACAACCATTACAAAACACTTTGTATATAAAATGCCAGAGCCCAAAACATGTACAGCAAATCACAAATTTGATGAGATTTTTTTTCATGTAAAAAAGTTTATTTAGCGGAAAAGATTTGCGGGATTGAAGACAGCATGGCTTGCTCCAAAGTTCGGCAAGTTGACTCAGAAAACAGTTTCTAAAAATAAAGGAATGGCCCACTACTATTTGTAAATAAATGTGTAATGGTATGACAATTAAAATCATGGAATTCTAAATTTCAGTCCTGCGAATGAACCTTGAACCTGTTTTACCCTCTCTCTGATAAATGAAGGCCCAGGGCTAGAGCTGTATAGAGCACCAAATCTGAATTTTAATCAGACAAAAAAAGCTTACACCTAAGCAACCATAAAAGCGTTTTACTTGAAGTGGTGGCACTGTTCACCAAACAATGTGATGAAGTGGTGCTATAATAACCGATGGCTACAAATCCATGGTGTTTTCCACCTTTTGTCAAAAGTCAGCAGGGAGAGGCTCCGGCTCCACGTACCTGAACAGGATAGCAGTACTTTTTAAATGTATTTTTTGAATCGTCATACAGCGACTGCATAAGCTGGGCTAAAGTCACCTCAGAGCTTCAGTTGAGCAGCACTAACTTGAAAAGCCATAATTGATCAAAAATTAAAGATCAACTTCTGAAAGCAATACCTCTCAAAAACAGCTGAAATCCATATTTGTCTCACGTGATAATTTTTCCACACCTGTCTATATAAGAATACAGCGGTACTTATAGCTTCCAGTACTGTATGTGAAAACACTATTACAGCAGTGTACAATGCATTCCTCACAATGAAATACTCACTGTTACAAAATCACAATAGCAAGGTGGTTGGTGGATCTAAAATAAATGTATGACCCTAAGCAGGATAATGTATGTATGACCCTAAGCAGGATAAGCAGTATTAAAAGTGATGGATTGACGTGTATAATGACCCTGGAGTCTAACTCATTTAATGTGAGTAATCTTATGTCACATCAATCCTGGTGTTAATTCTCACATTCTCTGGGTTCTTGTTTTTGAGGTACCTCGAGCTCAAGACATATTGACGGCTCAATTCAAACATTGGTGCCGTTTGACGCATTTTTAGGCAGATTTTCCGAATTACAAATTTTACAAATTTTCCTTAGTACAGCAAATCTCCTCACCTATTTGCGGTTCACTATTCACAAACTTTTTTTCTATGAAACCTATCCTCAGTTATTTGAGGAAAAACTCAACCTATTCACAGAATCTCTGCATATTTCTGGGTTCTTTCTGTAATCTCCTAAAATGACACAAGATGGAGCCAAAGCCCTGGCTAATAAGAAAAATATTGGTGTCAATGAAGTTTTCTGAAAGAATACAAGTTCTAAGATCTTTTTATGTGAGGTGGAGCTGAGTTTTAGCTTGGGTTAGCAGAAGTTACCGGGTCTTTGTCACGTACATTTTTGTGCTACATTTAAAAACAAATCCAATCATCAGTAAGCAATTTAACTTTTAAAGGTAGTGTGAGATAAGTTTGAAATGAAATAAGTAATTTATTTACAGTTTAAAATATCAATAAAGACAATTATAAAACTGTGGGGGGGGTATTAATTTTTTATTTTTTTTTCCCGCAGCAGTGCTTGGTCCCTATGCCCCGCCAATAACGGGCATTTACTGTACTTGCATTTTCTTTAATGACCATTTTCCTCACATCACAGGAACTGTGCAGACCGTTTTAGTATATTTACAGGCTCCAGCAATATGGCCCTTACATTTTACTAAAGAATAATTGCTTACACAATTGGCCCAGTGAGACATTTGCGGTGTGGATTTAAACAATTTTATTTGATTCTATGGCCTACTGTTTCGACGAGCAGAGATTCTGCGACCTTTACTCTACAGTCTATCGGCAGCAGAATGCTAAAAATGTCACACAGTTATTGCCTTGCACTTTCTGACCCAAACTGAGCAATACTCAAAAGAAAATAAAACATGCTGGAGAACACACAGGATGACTTTTTTGTGCGTCAATGTGTGTTAATCTCTTTGTATTTTTGTAGCTTCTGACTGAATGAATCCCTGTGGTTTTCCTGTGGTTTGATGTGGTATTACCATCCATTGCTGTGTAGGAAGTCGTCATGGTAAGCCTCACAATGGTTCAGCCCTAAAAAGGCCTTTACAGCTGAACTCTAAAGAAGTCCAAT